>NW_026715553.1:0-20058 GCF_029784015.1 Lycium ferocissimum | reverse complement strand
ACTTTCTCCAACTCCAAACTTAAGTAGAAGCAAGAACAATTACCTTTCACGGACTAGTTTGGCGTAATCTTGTTAAATTCTTGATTTATCGGACTATATTATTTGGGAGATGTTTTGAGAGGCTTCTACGACTCTTTGTAATGTTAATATGCTGAAAAAAATGGGCTGATGTGGTATTTATAGCCCCCCTAGGTCGGTTCCACCGACTTCCTCACGTGGGGCCCGCGGAGCCATTTGGCAGCTTAGGGTCTTGCTCTTAAAATGGCTATAACTCTTGATTCCGACATCGTGTAAGGGCCCACGACCTATGGTTGGAAATATCTTTCAATTATCTACAACTTTTATTCTTGGTATTTTTCCAAATTCCAAACTTATGATGCCGTTTTGGCCCCTCCAAGTCAGATCATCCGAAAACGTTTCCTTAAATCGTCCTTTTGGAGGGCTTATGTCCATATTTGGCTTATGGGTCCTTCTTAGGACTTTCTCATCTTTCCATGTACTTCTTGTATCACTTTTAATATATCCTTTACAAAATTCCGACATGTGGGCCCCACCTTAACTCATGGTTTCGAGGGCTATCATCGAGTGATCATGTTAACCGATTTACTCCATATACTCTCCAAATGTCATGTGCATGTTCTTATGCTCCGATAACATAATCTTCATCCATAATCTTTGTGTAACTCTGCTCTCCCCTGAGCTCATACTAAGCCGTCCACACCTTGATAACGCGGCTTTTCCAAGGTGTAACATTAAAGCCACACCTCTCTTCCTCGTGTCGGCAAAGAAGACCGAAGATGCTAAATGTCAGAAGTTCTATAATCAGTTGAAGTAGTTTTACAAGAACATCCCTTTTATGGATGATGTCAAAGAGATGCCCGGATTTGCAAAGTATTTGAAAGATTTGCTGACAAAGAAAAGGTCTGTGGACCATGACAATCTGAGTGTGACTCACCGTGTTAGTTTTATTATATCCACCACCAATTTTCAAAAGAAGGAGGATCCAGGGGCCTTTACTATTCCATGTTCGGTTGGTCAGCATGACTTTGCTCGCGCTTTATGTGATAACGGGGCTAGCATAAATCTCATGCCATAAGAAATACGGTTCGGGAAGGCCTATACCTACTACTATGCGATTGTAGATGGCTGATAGATATATTAAAAGGCCAGTGGGAGTTGTGGATGATGTGCTTGTTAGGGTTGGTGAATTCTTACTACCGGCTAATTTTGTAATCCTCGATTATGTCACAATAGAGATATTTCTATTATCTTGGGGAGACCTTTCCTTGCTACAGGAAGGGCTCTTATAGATTCTGAAAAGAATGAAATCAAGTTCTGAGTCAACGATGAGGAAGTTACTTTCCAAGCGAGTAAGGGGATGAAGTTACCGAGTACTTATGAAAGCATTTCTAAGTATTGATTCTATCGATATGGTGGATGAAACTATTGAATTTAAAATGGAGGAAGAATGTTTAGGCCAAGCTTTTGCTGGCATTTTGGTGAACTTCGATGCTGATGATATGGAAGGTTATGTAGAGACGGTGAATTCTCTTGTGGGATTGGGTTCTTATTCCTACCAACCAAAGAAGCTCAACCTTGATCTTGAAAATAGAAAGACTCCTCAACAAAACCATCTATTGAGGAGCCACCGAAGCATGAGCTTAAGCAACTTCCTTCATATCTAAGGTAAGAATTTCTAGGTCAAGATAATACTTTGCCAGTGATTGTGTCTGCATTGTTGAATAAGGAGCAGACGAAGAGGTTGTTGGAGATTCTGAGAGAGTATATACATGATATTGAGTGGACCATTGCAGACATTCAGGGGTATTCCCTCTGGTATTTGTGAGCACAAGATTCAGCTTGAAGAGGACAATATACCTAGTGTTGAACATCAAAGGAGATTGAACCGCCCATGCAAGAGGTGGTCAAGAAAGAGATCATAAAGTGGTTAGATGTAGGAGTTGTTTATCCTATTACAAATAGAAAATGGGTGAGCCCGGTCCAATGTGTTCCAAAAAAGTGAGGCATCACGGTGGTGCCTAATACTAAGAATGAGTTGATTCCGACAAGGACGGTGACTGGGTGGCGTGTCTGCATGGATTATAGGAAGCTGAATTCTGCTACTTGCAAGGACCATTTTCCCATGCATTTTATTGATCAGATGCTTAATCGACTAGCGGGAAGATATTATTGCTTCCTATGTGGCCCCAAACCATTCACAAACCAGTGTACGCGATCTGCCATATCAGCTACCATGGCTGGAGCATACCTGGCCAAAAAATTAAAATGAAGGCTATACTCTAGGGAACTTATATTCCCTTGTCTAAGATTTAAGAACCTATCAGCTCTGGCCCGTCCAAACTCTGGCGGCAAATAGTGTCGGAGGAAAGCATCTACAAACTCTTGCCATACCAGTGGAGGTGCGTTAACTCCTCTAGAAGACATCCAAATAGCATACCAATGAACCATAACATCCCATAATCTATAGAAGGCCAACTCTACCGACTCAACATCCGAAGCATGTATTACCCGCAATATTCTCAACATCTTATCTATGAAGTTCGGCGAGTCCTCATCCAATTTTGACCCAAAAAATTCTGGAGGGTTCAAACTAATGAAATCACGAGCTCTGGTACTGACAGCTCTATCACCATGACCCGCACACTGCCGCTGGGCCTGAGCGGTAACTAACTAGGTCAGCAAATGGATGGCCTCTCTCATCTCCTGGCCTGAGGCATCTGGTGGAGGAACTGGGGGTGTTGGAGCTGGAGCTGAGGCTCCTCCGTGCTCCTCTGAAATGGGTGGAGTATGTGAGGACCGAGATGGAACCTCATTCTGGGACTCGCCCTCATCTACTTCTGTAGGCGGTACCCGTTCAGTCCTTCTACCTGCCACTGTCTTGCCCTTCTGGGCTGCTGTAGCTTTTCTCTTCACAGGCATCGCTAAAAACATAACGCACGGTTAGGAAAAGGGAAATTATTATATCATGGCTCTATTGCACGATCTATGATGAGGAAGAAAGGTCAATCATTCCTAAATACTGCGCAGCCTCCTGTTTATCAGTGTGGTGCACTTCACACTCATAAATAAGACTCTACTGGACACGGCTCGTAGACACACCCTAGGACGAACTGCTCTGATACCATTTTTGTCACGAGCCAACCGGAGGGCCATGACGGGCATCCGGAGCTAACTTACCGAGAACCTCTTAACATAATCTCATAATCATATCTGGGTGAGCCACATGTCTAACTCATAATTACCACGAACCAAAAAGGCACAAGTTCCATCAAACATAGGCATATCTATATAAACATCATTAACTATGCTCGTATATACAAGCCGACAAGGCTACCAAAAATGATATACAATATATAAACCGATAAGGTTTTGGGATATCAAGCTATGTACATCAGTCTACGAGCCTCTACATGGAGTATGTAATATCATAAAGACGGGACAAGACCCTGCCATGCCCAAGTATATGCACAGAAGAATAGTACCAACTAAACTGCAAAGACCGGATCAAATGGAGCACCTCTATGCAATCACTGATGAAGCGAGGTGCTGGGCTCGGTCCGTATCCCCGTCTACTGCGGCATGAACGCAGCGTCCATAAATAAAGAGACGTCAGTACGAACAATGTACTGAGTATGTAAAGCATGAATAGCAACATGATGGAAACATGAAGATAACATAAGATAAAGAGAACAAGTTATACCTCTTAAGACGACTGTCAGGTAAACTTAACCCTTCTCTAAAGGAAACATTGCATACACATACATGTAATGATACCATACCCGGCCATATAGGCTCGGTGTCTCCCGTACCCGGCCATAATAGGGCTCGGTGTTGTCCATACCCAACTGTAGTGGTGTGCACAATGGTTATCGTACCCGGCTATATAGGCTTGGTGTCTCTCGTACCCACCCATAATAGGGCTCGGTGGTGTCCATACTTGGTTATAACAGGGCTCGGTGTTGTCCATACCTAACTGCAGTGGTGTGCACAATGGTTATCGTACCCGGCCATATAGGCTTGATGTCAGAAAATAGCTACATATACATATGTGGTAGATATGAGAATCCATGAAAAGCATTACAACTCTACAGAGTGAAATAAGGTCGATGAGCCTCCTATTTCTATTATGGAGTTATCATCATCACTATATATTTCCTTAGAGGGTCAACTACCATGAAATGAAATCAACGACGATGACCAAGATCAACGATATCATGAGAACTTTAAGAATCATTAGCTTCTAGCATTTCTGGGAAATAGGATATTATGGATATCATGGATGGGTTCACAATAAGGAAATCATGCCTTTAGGAAGAAAGGGTTAGCTTTAACATACCTTTACGTCTCCTTAAATACTTAATGTTCTCTTCTCAAGCCCGCAAATCTAAATTCAAGAGGATTCATACTAAGGTTAAGTCTTGAAAACACTCTTAAGTTCAAACTAGTGTAATTAACGAGCTAGCGAAATTTGGGCAGCAATTCCCTTATTTTATCGACTTCCACAAAATTATAAAACAACTCCCAAACAATAATAATAACATACAAAATACCATAATCAAGAAGTTATATTCAATTTAATCTCAAATTTATCCAAAATCCCCTTTCAAATTCACCTCATAGTCATCAGCTTCACTTCAACACTTTATGACTTCTCTTCCATGATTCTTTCCTCTCCAAAACTCGCTAAACCTTTAAATAAACTTAATCATATAAATAGGATGAATAACATACCTTATAATGGAAGAACTTCACCTTACTCAACTCCTCCAAAGATCAAGTTCATCACCACCATGGGGAGAAACAAGAACAATCACCTTCTATGGATTATCTTGATGTTTTGATGTTTGATCTTCTATCTTGATGGTATGGAAGGTTTTTGGAGTATTTTAGAACCTTCAAGAACTCTCAAAGACTCTCTAGAAATTTGGGAAAATAAGTGTGGGAGGTTGATATGAAAATGGGATCTTTTAGGATTTAAAAAGGTGTCAAATCGCCCTCCCCCCCCTCCCTCCTGGCATCAATTTGCGGTGGAGATGCGGCTCAACATAATAGATATACGGCTGCATCTCCCCTACTCTACTTGGGGAGGAGTTTAGGTAGTGAGGCCAGCAAATTTGGTGAGTTTGTGGCCAATATGCTGCACAGCAAACTCAATTTGCGGCCGCATATTGGTCCACAACTCCAGTTTTCGCGAAAACGCGTTCTTTTCGATTCGTTTGACCTCCAATGCGCATGGAACCTTCTTGGAACTTGTATAAAACTTCATTAACCATATAAGGGGCCCTATAGCTCTCCCTTAAGGAAATGCTAAGAAATGTATAACTCAAATGATACGAAATCTTCCCAAAACATGACTCAAATTCCAATCCTTCAACAAACTTACTTCCGCCGCTTCGTATGACTTTAAAACCTTAAGGTACATACTTAGAGTTATTAGATACCACCCCCAACCTTATAAGGGCTTCATTTCCAATTTAATCTTGCATTATTTTACTCACAAATGCAAACGACACGAAATTTCTAAGGTGCAACATTTGGTTGTAGTCAGAGTACCCAGTACATGGCCTACTATTATCTCCAGGATTAATTCAGCTAGCTGGCAAGATTTATGATTATATGGTATTCGATGGAGTGGGTTCGAGGATTGATTACAGTATAGATGATCATGAAGTGATTAGAAATTGGGAAATTTACGATTGGACAAAAGGTATAGTTGACGAGAGTCGATAAGAAAAAAGTACATCTTGGGGATTTCTTGGGTCAGTATGGATCGTGGTGTTGTTTTCTTACATATTTCAAATGGGGTGTGATTGTTGAGTAGCTTAAGTAGCTTAAAGAAGGAGCCCTACAGAAATGGACTAAGTGATATGAGGAAATTCTGTGAGGTCTTGTGATCTGTGGCTAGTGAGGGGTAAATTTCAGGTAACCGACATGTTAACACATATAAGTATGCCTGGATCCCTTAAGCTTTATTTCAGTTTAATCATGACCCTTTATTGGTTTATCCTAATTATAATTCATAGATCCAATTAACACAGACAGAGCACACAGACCTATGAAAGCAGGTTGAAGAGTCAAGTTGGACATAATCTCATCCAAGAAAAAGCAAATGATTAAAATAGATCATCACAGTATTTTAGCTTCTACTGCATTCAAATAGGATCAGTGTTGATTTAAAAGTTCACTAAATTACTATCATGACTCATATAATCACATTCTTATCATATTTAAGTATTGAACAACCAAAATAGGAAACCTCAACATCCAATAGAGCACATAAAAATCTATTTCAACCATATCTATAGAAACAAACAATACATTATTTGAAACTCATACACTCAGTCTATATCAATAACTACTTACTAATGTCAAACATATACTTTGAAAGTAAAGGAAGTAATCTCCACATATAAACAAGCTAATGAACCTTAACATCACCCAAGCAGAATGTGTTGAACCAAAAGGCAATACAGGAACCAACTAACATTAACAAGCCACTATCATATAAACTAACTACTAAGTGGTAACAAAATAAGCAAAGGATAGAATATTACCTTTTAAAAGTGCAGCCTTGGTCAAAAATGAATTTGAAAGCCCTTTGTGCTTCCAACACCAAACTCAGCCACACAGACTCAGAATTTTTTTTTTAATTTATTTTTTATTTACTAAGAGGCTTGAAATTCGAAGTTTCTAACCTTCTTTTAATTTCTTCAATTTTTCTGACCTCTGAAACTCTTTTTAAACTTCTAACTTTCAAAAACTCAAAATTTTTCTCAAAAAAAAAAAAAAAAAAAAAAAAAAACTCTCCTCTTCGTACGAGGGTTAGAACCCCAAAAATTGTTCAACTCTCCAAAACCATCGATGTGGGACAAACATTTTCCCCTAAAATGAACTTTCAAAGTGAATCTACGTCTCAAATGACTCCTCAAATACATGAACGGCCAGATCTGAACCTCATTTGGTTCGATCCAGACCTTTCAACCCTAACCAATGGACATCAAGCAAGGTATAACACTTTGTGAAAGCTGGTATCAGGGCCAATGTCTTCTTCATCTTCCGCATCCTCTTCTTCTCTAACATCTTCTTCATCAAATCCCCTTAACCATGCCCATCACTTTATTTCAATCAAACTCACCTCCAAAAATTACTTGTTTTGGAAGACACAACTGGTACCGCTCCTCTACGGGCAAAACCTTCATGGTTTCATTGACGGATCAAAGCCTTGTCCCACTCCTCTTATTTATGTCGAAGGATCAAAGGATTCTAAGCCGAATCCAGATTACACAAGTTGGATAAAACAAGATCAACCTATCATGAGTCTCTTGATTTCTTCGCTTTCTGAAGAAACTCTTCCAATAGTTATTGGCTTGAACACCTCTAAAGAAATTTGGGAAGTTTTAGAAGCAGCCTTGTCCTCTCCATCAAATACTAGAATCCTTAATCTGCGTATGCAATTGCAAAATTTGAAACAAGATGATATGAATGTTACCCAATTTCTTCAAAAGGCGAAACTCCTTTCGGACGAACTTGCAGCTGCAGGAAGGCCATTGAGTACCTCTGATTTTAATACTTTTGTTTTCAAAGGATTAAGGTCTGACTTTAAAGATATTGTGACAACTTTATTGGCTCGTCCCGAACCGGTAGCTTATGCAGAGCTTCTTAGTCTCTTGCTAAATCATGAATTCATGCATGGACCATCCTTGTCGTCCCTCAATATCACCAACTCACCAGTTGATACCAGTTCTACTCCAGCAGCCAATTTTGTGCAGCGTTCTCCCTCATCAGATCGACCAAACAATCAATATTCTCAACGTGGTCGTGGTTCATTCCGAGGACGTGGTGGTCGTGGCTCTTTTTCCAGAAATTCGAACAACACTGGTTCGTCAAACTACAGTTATGGTCAGGCGTACAACTTCACTAATGATGGTAGGTCGAGGTGTCAAATTTGTAATGGCACAAATCATCTTGCGCCCACGTGTTTTCAGCGCTACAATCATACCATAAATCCCTCAGCGCATCTCACGCATCAGGCGCCTATTCCGTTCACTCAAAATTGGTTCCCCGACACCGGTGCTACTCACCATGTTGCCCCTGATTTATCCAGCTTTCATCATGTAGAGGAATATAAAGATCCGAATCAACTCCATGTCGGCAATGGGCAAGGCCTGTCAATTCATAATATTGGTAATGCTTCATTTGTTAATGCTTTCAATCGTAGATTCTATTTAAATAATATCCTTCATGTTCCATCTATTACTAAACCTCTCCTCTCTGTCCAAAAATTTTCTCTTGATAATAATGCTTTCTTTGAATTTCATCCTTATCATTTCCTTGTCAAGGATCGGGACTCCAGGATTCCGCTTCTTTCAGGTCCGAGTAGCAGTGGTCTCTACACCATGCCAGTCAAGTCTTTTGCATCTTTTCATCCTTCAGCTTTCTCGGCCACAAAGTTTTCCTCCTTTCGTTGGTATCTTCGGCTTGGACATCCCCATTAACGAGTGCTTAGTCAAGTGTTATCTAGTTATAGGCTTTCTGCTTCTATTTCTAAATTAGATACTTTATGTAGCGCTTGTCAACTTGGCAAGTCGCACAAATTATCTCTTCCTCGTCATATCAATAAAAGCACTTTTTTATTACAAGTAGTTTTTGCCGATGTTTGGGGACCTTCTCCATTTTTATCCTCACAAGGACATAGATTTCTTTTAGTTTTTGTTGATGATTTCGCTGGTTATACTTGGTGTTATCCTCTCTTTCGCAAGTCGGACGTTCTTACATTTTTTTCTCAATTTCAAGCTCTTGTTGAACGCCAATTTCAAACTAAACTTAAAGCTATTCAAACTGATTGGGGTGGTGAATTCAGACCCTTATCTTCTTTGTGTTCCAAATTGGGAATCATTCATAGAATTTCTTGTCCTCATACTCATGAACAACAAGGTAAAGTTGAGCGCAAACATCGACATATTGTTGAAACTGGACTAAGTTTAATGGCACATAGCTCTACCCCGTCTAAATTTTTGCACTTTGCCTTCGATACTGCCGTTTATTTGATTAATCGTCTTCCCACACTAACCAACAACGACAAATCTCCCTTTGAAGTACTCGTTCATACTTCTCCTGATTATCACTATCTTCGGGTATTTGGGTGTCTTTGTTTTCCCTATCTCCGTCCTTACAATCGCCACAAAATGAATTTTCGTAGTCAACCTTGTGTGTTCTTGGGTTATAGTCCCTCGCATCATGGTTATAGGTGCCTAGAAAAATCAACTGGAAAAATCTATATTGCTAGGCATGTTCAATTTGATGAAATAGTATTCCCATTCTCAAACGAATCCATTCTTGGACCACCACCATCTCTCCCTCAATCTCAAACCCTATGGGTCTCATCACCTATCGTTCTACCTACGTCCTCACCTTCAGTTGTCCAACCTGCCGAGCCTCCTACTTTGCCTACAATTACTAATCAACCAAGTGAATCTCCTGTAAACAGCCCCTCATCAACTCCCGCACTAGATCCTAACTCAAGTTCCTCTTCGTCTAACTCTTCATCTGATACATCACTCTCATCATCTGATATCTCTCTCGTGGTTGATCTTTCGCGCTACCTTATGACTTCGTCGCAGCCTAGGCTGCCCCAAAATCCTAATTCATGTCCAGCACCTAAACACAAGATCAACCCTAAGCACCCTCCTAACAGAACTCACCACATGCAGTTGCGCACCATGAAGCCATCTTCTCATTTGGCATCCTTTTCACCTAAATCCTCATCTTTCTCACCTTTCACCGAATCTACCAATTTTACTGAAGTATCCAAATATAAGGAATGGCGTGATGCTATGTCCGCTGAAATGACAGCCTTGCTCAACAACCAAACTTGGTCGTTGGTCCCGTTTAAACCCGCAATGAACATTTTAGGGTACAAATGGGTGTTTCGCATCAAAAGAAATTCAGTCGGGGTTGTTGAACGATACAAGGCTCGCGTAGTTGCAAAGGGTTTTCATCAAGTTGAAGGTTACAATTATCATGAAACATTTAGCACGGTCATCAAGCCTGCCACAATTCGGATCATCTTATATGTAGCCACCACCAATGGATGGCCTTTACGTCAACTTGACGTACAAAATTCATTCTTACATGGTGATATCCAGGAGGAGGTATACATGGCTCAACCACCTGGCTTTGCTCATCCACTATTTCCTACTCATGTGTGTAAGCTTCATAAGTCGCTTTATGGCCTCAAACAAGCACCGCAAGCGTGGTACGCTAAGCTCTGTCAATTTCTTCTCACTGCTGGTTTTACTGCTTCAAAAACTTATGTCTCCTTGTTTATCTACTCTCATGGCAGCATAGTTTCTTATCTCCTAGTGTATGTTGATGATATAATGCTTACAGGGAATAACTCTTCATTTCTGGAATCCTTTGTTCACAGTCTAGGCAGCGCATTCTCTATAAGAGACCTTAGTCCGCTGCATTATTTCCTTGGAGTGCAGGTTTGTCGAACTAGTACTGGTGTATGGCTTTCTCAATATCAGTACATTCATAATATATTATCTAAGACAAGCATGCTTCATTGTAAGCCGAGAAGCTCTCCGATGGCGACTAATGCAAAATTATACAAAGGGGATAGCTCTCTCTTTGATGATCCCAGTCTCTATAGACACATTGTTGGTGCTCTTCAATACCTTACACTAACACGACTAGACATCTCCTTTGCGGTTAACAAAGCATGCCAATATATTCATTGTCCATCCTTAAATCATTGGACTGCAGTTAAGCGTATATTACGCTATCTTCAGCAGACCAAGACCTTCTCCTTCTCCATTTCACGAGCTCTTGGTGCTTATCTACAAGCTTTCACAGATTCCGATTGGGCCGGTAGTATTGATGATCGCAAGTCGATTGGTGGTTATGCTATATATCTTGGCTCGAATTTAATCTCTTGGTCTTCCAGAAAGCAAAGAACAGTAGCCAGGTCCTCAACTGAAGCTGAGTACAAGGCATTAGCTAATGCTGCTGTTGAGTTAACGTGGACACAGTCTCTACTCTTTGAGCTTGGGATCTCACTTCCTCGTGCCCCGATTTTATGGTGTGACAATATTGGTGCTGCATACTTATCCATAAATCCTATCTTTCACTTTCGCACCAAACATGTCGAGATTGACTTTCACTTTGTTAAAGACAAGGTAGCCAGGCGTGATCTCATGGTTCAATTCCTCTCCTCCAAATATCAAGTAGCTGACATTCTTACTAAGCCTCTCTCGACGGCTAGGTACCAGTTCTTACGGGACAAACTCACGGTGCGCGAGCGACCTTGAGTTTGCAAGGGGGGTATTGGAGCATCCCAATCCCTATCCACACAGGACTTGACTATATCTAGTACAAGTAGAATTCTATAGGGCCTCATCTTCTAGGACGTCATTATCTACTAGTTGATGTAGGACTCCAAGTTACCTGTATATATGTATGCCATAGCCATGTATATCAGTGAAGAGCAATTGTTCTCTTTAATATTAAATTGTGTGAGTTGTGTATTGACATCACAGAATAATAAAGCAAAATAAAGTAAAAGGACGATTAATTACAATGTTTGGGATCATATTTTCGCGAAACCAAGTGAAATATTAAATGTTTCACTACAATAGACATTTTCACAAAAGTTTGTGTTCATCACAACTACGCTCACGTAATTTTGCTTTTTGGCGGAGAGAGAAGAGGGAAAACACGAGGCGGTGCTAGGGTTTTACTACTATATAGAAGCATGGGTTTACACCCATGCTTCGTCGTCCGTGAGCATTAAAAAAAAAAAAGTGTGGTCCCCATATTAACACCAACCAATATTAAAAAAAAAAAAAAAAACACCAACCAATATTAAAAAAAAAAAAAAAAAACCAACCAATATTAAAAAAAAAAAAAAGTAAAAAAAGTGGAACCCACCATATTCAAACTCACTAAAAAAAAATGGACCCCATATTAACAAAATCAATAATAAAAAAAGTGAATCCCATATTAAAAAAATAAACAATGTCAAAAAAAAAGTGTAAACTTTGTATTCATAGCAAACACTAATATAATAAAGTTTTAGATACGGAGTACAAAATAACGTTATATTAATCGTGTTTTGAATACGTGTATATATATATATATATATATATATATATATATATATATATATATATATATATATATATATATATATGTATATATGCATAGAAAAAAGTGGACCCCATGTTAACAAAATCAAGCAATATAAAAAAAAAAAAAAAAAAAGTGAATCCCATATTAAAAAAATAAACAATATAAAAAAAAAAAGTATAAACTTTGTATTCATAGCAAACACTAATATAATAAAAATATTATATGCATAAAAATAAAGTGCAAACTAATAATGTCCAAAAGGGTGGGGCCATACTAAACAACACCGAGCAATATATAAAAAAAAAAAAAAAGAAACCATATAAATCATGGGTTTAGACCCATGCTTCATCATCCGTTGTCCCTTAAAAAAAAAAAAGGAGGGGGGGGGGGGTGGGCCCATACTAAATAACACCGAGCAATATAAAAAAAAAAAAAAAAAAGGAAGAAAAAAAGTGAACTCACTTATCTCCGAACTCATGGGAAAAAAAAGTAGACCCCATATTAACAAAATCACAATATCAAAAAAAAAAAAATATTAAAAAATATAATGTTAAGAAAAAAAGTCGTACTTTGTATTAGCAAACACTAATATAATAAAGTTTTAGATACGGAGCACAAATTACAATATTATATTAATCGTGTTTTGAACATATATATATATATATATATATATATATATATATATATATATGCAAAAAATGGTAAACAATGTCCAAAAAAAGTGCACCCCATAAAGGGTGGACCCCATACTAAACAACATCAAGAATATAAAAAAAAAAAAAAAAAAAAAAAAGTGAAACCCACCATCTCCAAACTCACGGTAAAAAAAAGTGGACCCCATATTAACAAAATCGAGCAATATAAAAATAAAAATAAAAGTGAACCCCATATTAAAAAAAAAAATAATGTCAAAAAAAAAATTTGCAGGCTTTGTATTCGTAGTAAACACTAATATAATAAAGTTTTAGATACGGAGTACAAACTACAATGTTATATAAATCGTGTTTTGAACATAGTGTGTGTGTATATATATATATATATATATATATATATATATAAAAAATAGTGCAAATTAATAATGTCCAAAAGAAAAAGTGCACCCCATATTAAAAAATCAAACAATATTCATGTAATTTCCAAAGTATCTCATTAAGTCAATAATGATGGATTCACACACACGTGCGTGTCAATCCATTCGTGGGAGCAAATGAAATTGCTTTTCTTCAAAAGGTTAAGTAGTCAAACCATACAATTTTTTTTTTTTGCTATTCCGCCATGTCATTTATTTGTTATGTTTACTAAATATATACTTAAAATATTTATATTTTAAAATAAGATAGAATTTAAGTACTTTTTTATTTTTATTCTTACTCTAATAAATGTGAAAAGAGATTAATGTCGTAAAAAAAAAAATCAAATGGAGATCAAATTATAATTCTAATCGACGTTTTCTTAAAAAATCATGAAAAGACAACATGACAAGTAATGAGCTAAACCGAGAATATTTATCAAAAATAAAAAAATAGTATTTCTTCGTTTAAATAGAAAATCAATTTCTACTTTGTTTCGTTTTTTAAAAATGTAAAATTATTTAATAATTTGAATTAGAATTATCAAATTAAAATTTGATAAAAAATAATAAGTATTTTACACCTTTAAATTAATCGAATTAAAATTGAAAGTATCAACGATACTTAAATATTGCTATTGTTTTATCTCAAAGAGAGGAAAATAGTTTCTTTTTAAACAAGTCTTCTTTTTTGAAAAATATTAATAAATTTGCCGATTTTGTATTCGTAGCAAACATTAATATAATAAAGTTTTAGATACGGAGCACAAACTACAATGTTATATTAATCGTGTTTTAAACATAATATATATATATATATATATATATATATTATATAAAAATCACTATCCAAACACAACTACATACACATAGATGCACTATAATCTAAAGTGTTAGACTTGTCAGAAAGACGGGTATAGGCTAGTCATAGAAAAGAATTAAATGGGAAAGGGTTTTTTTTGAAAAAATGAACTGAAATGGGGGGGTACACCTCATAGTTTTAAGTCTATTGTCGAGATTCGTTAGTTGTTAGTTGTCCTAATCGTGAAACTGTTACCTTCGGGATATATGAGATTATATGTTCCCATATTATGGTTATGGGGGTTTAAGCCCATGAAATAAGCTATGGAAGGATTTGAGAACAAGCAAATTAAGGAATGGAGTTTGTCGGAACTTTGGGAAAACTTGGCAAAATTTTTGGACAGGATTTTGGTCCAACTTGGGAGAGGTATATCTCCTAGAATATGAGGATTTTTGGTGTGTTTCTTTTATCCAAATTGAAGTTCATCGAGTCTAGTTGCCAACGCAACAAATCGTTCGTCAATGTGACATCGGAGTAAAAAGTTATGGGTGTTTTAAGACAGACTGTCCGAGCAGAACATTTTGACGGACCAGTTTGACGGCCACAGAACATCTTGACAGACCACAGAAATTTTTGTGGCCCGTCAAATTGCACCTTCCCAGCGTAAAACAGTCACAGTGAGCCATGTTTGACCGGGCAGTTCTGCGGAGCATTTTGGCGGCCCGTCAAAGTGGGTGTAGGTTGCCCGACGGGATTTTAAGTTACGCTTTATATATTTCATTCCACTCCATTTGGACATTTTATTTTCCCAAATTAGATCCAAGAGCTCTCCAAAAAACCCTCTCTTCAACTCCATAAACTAATCCAAGCCAAAATCTAAGAGAGATTAAAGATCAAGAGGCAAGAATTAAGATATCCATATGTTAGAAGTCTTGCTAGGGTTAGTAGACTTCAAGAATTCTTTGGTTATTGAAGCTAGGGTTTTCATATAAATTGATAGCTTGCTCCAAAGCTCATTCTTGTGAGATAAAAGGTTAGTTTTCATGCTTATTTCATGTTATCAAGAATGCTTAGTTGTTGAACAACTTGGGTAGAAGGATAAAGTAGAAGATGAGTTCTAAAATGTAGTTTTTATGATGTTTTTGGTTAGTAAGCTAACTTGAGTTATGATTCTTAGTATGATATGGATATAATCTTGTTATAGAAGGTAATAATGATGATGAGAAAGCGTTATGAAAAATGTGCAAAAAGGGTTTAAGCCGTTAGTGTAAGTTGAATGTGAGCATGAATATGGAAGAATTAATGGAATATGGCTACGTGATCATGATATTGTAGATGTTATTGTGGTTATTTGGGAGTTGTTTTGTAATATGGTGGAAGTCAATGAAATAGGGGAAATGCTTGAATTTTCGTTAACTCATGATTTGTTCTAGTTTGGATTTAAGAGTATCTTTAAGGCTTAACCAAGGTATGAATCCTTTTAAATGTAGATTTTCAAAGCTTCGACGGTGAATGTTAAGTAGTTAAGAAGACAACGAGGTATGTAAGGCTAACCTTTCTTTCTAAAGGCATGTTTTCCTCGTTTTGCGTCTATACGAGATATTCACGCTACTCCTATTACTATAAATGCTGTAAGCTCATGACCCTTGAGATTCTCTTGATATTGTTGACAATGTTTCTTGTGATGATAATGATAACGATTATGATGACAAGGTGAATTCTAGGGATGCCATCTATGATATTGAACGTTCTATTCCTAGAAATGTTAGAATGTTCATGACTTTCCGATATTTTGAAATACCTCCGATAAAAGTTCTTCAAAGTGATGATGATAATAACGATGATGATAATAGTAATAATGGCAAGGACGATGATGATGTTGACATGAATTAAGCACACCTATGCATATATCTATATGAGTATGTATGGCTATTACATAACACCGAGCCTTATGACGGCCGTTATGATATCTAACGTGTCATACTTACGGGGGTATGATAAAATTGAGCCTTGGTAGGGCCAGGTGTGTATAACACTGAGCCTTGGTAGGGCCGGGTACCTATAACACCAAGCTTTATTATATCCGAGTACATAAGACACCGAACCTTCATGGTCGGGTATGATACTACTATATGTACAAATGTATGAAATGGAAGTTTCCCATTAGAAGCAGGATGAATGCCATAAGCTAAAGTTGTTGTGAGGTATACTTAGCTCTTTCATTTCATAACTCGTCCATCTTATGCTATTTCTTATGCTTCCATTATGCTATTGATTGCCGATTATGCTACTTGATGCACATTTTTACGTACCGATGTCCACTTTCCGGGGCGCCTGTGTTTTTTCCACACAGCCCCATGTGCCAGCGGAAAGTTATCCAGGAGTTTGGCTATAGGATGTTTCAGGTTATCAGCTGGATTGGTAAACTCCATTCGGTTCGGAGTGATGTCGTGTCGGAGTATTTCCTTATGAGTTGAGTCATATACATTATGGGTATGTTGGGGCCCTGTCCCAACTTAGGTTCTGATGTCATGTCTTACGTTAGAGACTTTTTGCGGAGTCGGGGATGTATACAATACGTCGACCCTTGGCGGCCTATAAAGCCGATGTATCATTATGCATTACTTCACAGAGTTCATATGATTACAGATTTTACTTGATTTGAGAAGGACAAAAGGAATGTTTTTAAAAAGCTTTCATCATGCATTTCATCTCATGATTTAAGAGTCCTGTGAGACTATGAGTATAACGAAAACCAGCAGGTTCGCTCGGCTCTAAGTAAGAGTCGGGTGCCCATCATGCCCTATCAGGATTGGGTGTGACAGGGGGGTATTCCTCTTGAGCTGTTATTAAATGGTTGGGCCGGGTCTCAGCCTGGCTTGGGCTGGACTCGGTCCAGATTTTAAGTGATTAAAAAGGGGCAGGCTGCCCCTTTTTCTTTTGTATACATATATATGTATACTATACATGTATATGTATACCTCGTGTATATATCTATATATATATATATATATATATAAAGATAATTAAAATAAAGATTAAAATTGATGATATTTTAATTATAGATAAAATTTGGACATAATTAACCTATTAAAGTAATTAATAAAAAAATTGGCCAATTGTGTTAATGGGCTTAAAATTTCGAATATGACTCGGTCAACGAGACCTCCGTTGGGAATTTCGAGGACACGGGTGCGTTCATAGATTGTTTTTATATGGGTCTGTGTATGTGGTTTGTGAGCAGATGGCCTCGGGAGTTAGTCAGAAATTTGGGTTGAGTTGTGAAATGGGAATAGTTTTCCGGTGTCTGGTAGAGCCGTCAAAATGGTCCTAGCCCGTGAGGCCGGCCCAACCCAACCCGTTACTTGAGTAGGGTTGGGCTGAGGTTTTTCAGGCCCCTTTAGAAGTGAGGCTTTTGAGCCCAGCCCCATTTGGCCCGCTGGCCTCAAGGGCTGGGCCGAGGCCGGCCCGTGAGGCCAAAGTAAATAGGACAAATACTGATTTTTCTAGTTTCAAATTCTTCAAATCGAAATAGATTTGCTTTTTGCTAGCTGAAAATTAGTATTGACAGGATTCAATTGGAAAGGGTTGCATCAAATCACAAAGATAACTACCTCAATGTCATTATGGAGTACTAATAATAGTTGAGATTAAACTATTCGGCTGTAGTTTAACTAACTTTCTTCTATTTGGCTACGTTTTACATTAATTGTTTCTACTCTCATCATGAGTTTAGTTATCATGAGAGAAAATTCTATAAATCTATATAATAAATCAATCATTTTAAAATTGATATTTGAATAATTAGAATCAGTTCCTAATTAAAATCAAACATGTTTCAAACTAATCTTGTGAAAGTGGAAGGTCGAACCTAATCTGTATATGACAAGTGAAATTTCATCATAGTTCATAAATTTCATAGTAGTTTCATGTCAAATAATATACAAAGTTATAAACTATGGAATGACGAACTAAAAAAGGCACATACTAGTTGAATGAGAAGTTTATAATATCGTAAACTAATATATTTATTATATGTATATTATTTTTATGTATCCGACTCTCCTAATATTAGATCGTAATAGTTTAAAGGGCTAGCCCGTCCTAGCCCGCTTAGGGCTGGGTTGGGCTACCATTTCGCAGGCCCTCCGGAGAAAAAGGCCAGCCCGTCCTAGCCCTTTTAAATCTAAAGCCCTTTAGGGTTGAAATTTGGCTAGCCCGTTTTTGTACACTCAGTGTACGGCGCCCGCTTTGGCGGCACTAGCACGCAGCACAATGATATCGCCAGGCCGGTGACCACCGGCCAGAGCGGTGCAATGCCATTTGAGCATATTATGTAACGATCATAGGACCCACAGGGACGGCGACCGCCGGGAGCGGTAATGTTGTCGCAGAAGCGGGTGACGGGCAATTAGTTCATTAAATGAAGTGTTAAATGCCTTATGTCCCTCATTTATTACTATTCCAAAAATTGAGTTCTTGGGAAAAATTCTAAAAGATTCTTGGTGGTAAGTCCTTCTAATCCCTTTGCTATTTCATAATCCCTAATCATCATAGAATTCCTTTTTCCTTATTAGTTCATTAGTAATAGAAGATTAAAGTGGGTTTAATAGATATTTTACCTAGGCTTCTAAATCATGATTTAATGGTTGGTTTTGCTTCAATAAGCATTGAATTGATGATTAGAACCCTTATTTCATAACTTCTTCCTAATTAGAGACTAATTTGTGGATTTAAGATTTAGGGTTTATACCTAAAATTGGGGGGTTTTGCTTGGATTTCGAAAATGGATGAATCCTTGAGTTAATTTAGCAATTATTTGATGGGTTTTTATCACCTAGTGTTTAATTGGATAATTTAACCCCGAATTTTTCGTTTTGACCGTGTGGGCCCCGTTTTCCAAAAATCTAGGATTGGTTTTTGACCCAATTTGAATGATAGCAATATAGGTATTGATCTTCATGATTTCTAATCAAGATCTCGAATATGCTTGGACTTTATTGATTTTGAGGCTCAGCGGAAAGGAAGGTAAGGAGTGATTGTTGGTGTTATTATTGTTCGGCCATCCAGGTAGGTTATGGCTTACCCTATGGTGATACTTCATTTATCGAAGCATATATTTAGATGATATTCTCGGAGGAAGCATGTAAACTTAAAGGCATGAAGTTGGGTTGGATATTGTCTTAGGTTGGGCCCTGTTGTGTGATTAGGGCTAGCCATCCCGTTGTGTGACTTGATTGTTCTATTGTTGTTGGCCTGATGCCACGTGGTGATAGTAGATATTGGAGACTATTTTTATGTCTTGATCATGATATTGTAGTATCTTGCTTGTTGACAATTGATACGAGGATAGTGTTTTATATGACTTGTGTAGTCTTTCATGATATTGTTGGAGTACCCTTGCTTGGTACTTGTGATATTGATCTGATTATTCATGTTGACTCAGACATTGCAAGCATTCTCATCCTTCATAATATCATTGATACATTGATGATACTTGAGGAAACACTGTGTTGAGCTGGACTCAGTTTGGATGAGAGTGATGTGAGGTCCGATATTCGGTGGTTGTCCCAGAATCGTGGTTGAGTGGTAGCGGTATTAGAGGTTATTGCCGGACCGTGAGGTACATGGACTCCGCGGGTCCCCCATGGGATGTGCCGATGAAAATCCTCCGTGGGCAAAAATTCAGAGTCTCGTTTGTCTGTTGGGCAAAGATTCGGGATGAGTGGTACATTGGACTTCGCGAGTCCCCATGGGTTGTGCTACTGAGACGTCGATACTTCCGTCCGGAGTACATGTGTACACAGCATTGCATAGCATCACATTACATTTGCATTCATACACTATTGCATTGCATTTCATTATGACTTATATTATGATGATCTGGTGATTTATTTGTGTTATCTGGATTTGAATTAGATATATTGCGACTTGGCACACTTGGGTTTAGATACTACAATCTAGGTGATGACGTGTAGTTGGTTCTGACTTGTGCTTGACTTATACTTGATGATTTATCTGCTTATCTTACTTT
>NW_026715552.1:0-19197 GCF_029784015.1 Lycium ferocissimum | reverse complement strand
CACCCCACCCCGGGGGGTCCGATAGTATATGATATTTTTTTTTGGGTGTGGCCTTGGGTTTTTTTTCGTCAGGTTATTTTGGATAGTGAAAAACAAAGGCTTAAAATTTTTTTTTGGAAATTATCTAAATTTGAAATATAGCCTTGTCGGCTTCTGTTGGATGCGTTTGATATCATTTGAGATAGCGTTTGATAGGTGTGTTTGGGTGCCCAGATTGGGCACTAGTCACGGCCTATGGGGTTGGGTCGTGACAAGTACGGAGCTCATCGTACCGATCCACGAGACTCTACTAGACACGCTCTTGTATTAAAGATCGGGTAACTACAGGCTCGATACTAACTTATCACGACCTATTTTGCCTAAGTTGTGCGGGCACTTACCTTTTCACCTTGATAAGCGCACTCGCAACCCAATAAAGAATAAATACATAAAAGAATGAAAATTAAGTAGTGGAATCGAATAGATACATAAGTCTCACGATATATATATATATATATATATATATATATATATATATATATATATATATATATATATATATATAATAACACCCGAGTGGTCTAGTTTGAGTAATACAAGAGCATCTAAAGGAAAATAATACATTCGGAATACTAATACATATATCTGTGTCTGCGAATAGAATAGACATATAAAGATAGAAAGTCTTTAAGGCGATAGGCGGCGTATGCTCGCCTGAAAAGGAAGGGCGGAAAACAATGATCAGCCACGCGTCACAGCAGTGGATCCAACTTGATACTCTGATTTCAAGAAAGAATGCAACAAGCGTAGGTCAGTACAAATAACGGTACTGGTAGGTATCATTGGCCGACCAAGCATAGCTAACACAACTAAGATAATAAAGCAGATACATAAATAACCAACAAGTATAACTCAATATAATCAATCAAAGTATCCGTCATTACAGATGTAAAGCATCTAATCCCAAATGTACCAAATACAATATATCCAATCCAATCCAACACCAATATAAAACACCAAACATCTCAAATCAAGACATAATGCAATGCAATACAGTAGTGTATGAATGCAATACAATGCCATGCAAATGCGGTGTACACATGTACTTCGAACCGAAATATTGACGTCTCGGTAGCATAACCCAGTGTGACTCGCGAAGTCTAAGTGCCATCTACCCTGGATCTTTGCCGAACAGACAGACAGAACCTTAAATTTTTGCCACGAGGGGTTCTCATCGGCACCACCCTAGGGGACCCGCGGAGTTTATGCACTAACAACGATTCTGGAACTAACATCGAATATCGGCCATGCAAAAACAGTTCCAGAATTGATCATCGAACATCGGCCTCTCACATCACTCAAGTAAAAGAGTTTCATCAAATATCCATTTCACACGATCATCGATTCGGGAATGAACGTCGGCTATCGGCCACCTCACGTCACTCAAGTAAAAGAATTTTATCAAGTATCAATTTAACTCAAACAATGATTCCGGGATGAACCTCTGATAGCGGCCATGCAGTAGTGTATCATGAAAATGAGAGTGCATGCAATGCATGGATCAACATCGATAATCATGCTCAATATCAAGAATACCAAAAATGGGTAAGCCACAATATATCCGAATCACAAATACCAACAGTGGGTATGCCAATAATATAATCGAATCACAAGTACCAATAGTGGGTATGCCAACAATATCCTAATCAAGACGATAAACAGAATTCAATATCTATCAACAACTCATGGCTACAAGCCAACACAATAGAACAATCAAACCCAATATAACGGGGAGGCCAGTCCCAACACACAACAGGGCCTAACCTAAGGCAATATCCAACCTAACTTCATACTCGAAGGTTCACATGCTGTCTTCGATAATATAATCGAAATATATGCTTCGCTATACGAAATCTCACCAAGGGTAAGCCATAACCTACCTGGATGGCCGAACCAGAACACCAACAAACCACTCTATTGCCTTGCCTTTCCGCTGGCCTTAGAACCAAAGTAGTCTAGGCATATTCGAAATCTAGATTAGAAATCATGAAGAATGATACTAATATTGCTACTATTAAATTTAGGTCAATTCTAACCCTAGAAATTGGGGAAACAGATCCAGAAGGGCAAAATGGAAAATTCGAAAACAAAATATCCAATTAGGCAATAGGTGATCATAACCCAACCACTAATTGCTAAATTAACTCATAGATTTACCCAATTTCAAATTTGAAATAAAACCCCAATTTGGGTATAAACCCTAAGTCTTCAATTCCGAAATTCAACACTAAAAATGGAAGATATATGATTAATAAGCTTAGATTAGTCAAAATCTAACATAAACATCATCAATTTCCTCATACATGAGTCTAGGGAGAAGTTCATCAAAAACAATCTTTCAACTTCCATCACTAAGCGGTTATTAAAGGGAAGGGAGAAATCTAGGATGATTGTGATTAGGGAAGAGTAAAGGAATAGGCAAGATTTACCTCCAAGAATGTCTCCAGAATATCTCCAAGAACTGTTCCCCAAAGCTTTAATTTCGAAATGGGAAATAATGAGGGTCTAAGGGCTTATTTAAATCACACTTAATGAAAATACCTGGCCCGTCTCCGCCAAAATAGTAACGGGGCCCCTACAGCGCCCATAGGGCCGCCATATCGGTCTGACCAACAATTCATATGGCTTCCCCAGTGCCAATATACAGCAACAGCGGTGCCATTTGGACGACACTGGTGCCGCCATTTCGGGCACCAGGCCCCAGAATTCCTTTAATTTTTTTAAGTCCCAATCGAGATCCCGAGCCATTCCTGAGGCCATCTGCTCACAAACCACATACACAGACCACACAAAAATACTCTACGAACGTGCTTATGGCCTCAGAATTTCAAACGGAGGTCTCGTTGATCGGGTCAACCCCCGACGCCTTAGTTCCAATTTCCAACCCAAATCCCAAAATGCATCTAAGTGCATTGGGAACCAAGCCAAATATACACACAAGTCATAAGCAACCATCCGGACCTCTCGAAATTGACGGATTTTCAAAAAAGGTCCGTTTACCCAGAAGTCAATTTTGGGTCAAAATGCGCTAGTCAATGCTCGGAAAAAGCGAAAATGCTGAAAAGACTATAACGACCAAACAGGTCGTTACAATTAAAGAAAGGACATGTAGTTAAACATTGTAAAAAATAATCAACCCGAATGAATAATATTATATCACGTTGGACCAAGTCAAGTGGAAATCTACTTAAGGGAAGCCTTAGGTGTCTTTTGATCCAGAAAAGTGATCGTAAATTCATTCAAACCCTTTTCTATGACCCAAACCTAATTAAGACAAAATGAAGGGGACTTTGCTTATATAAAAAACATTTTCTTTGATATGCCATGAACAAGATTTCATACTTACATTATTAAACACACTTTTAAGAAAATATTTACTAGAGTCACGCTCTTAAAACTTGAAGGTCAACTGCATTATGCGGATTTTTAATACCGGAATGACTAACACCTCCCTACGGAATCAGCTGAACCCTTTTCCGAACTCTAATACTAAAAAGGTTTTTTCTTAAACAGCTTTAAAATTGGTTTCCTAAATTTAATAAATTAATTTGGTTGAGACTCTAAAAATGGTAAATCCAAAAGAGTCCACAATTATTAAGTAGTTTTTATTCCTCGCGTAAAAGTGAACCGTAACAGTACACATTCAATTTAATATCCATGTGTTCAAGTTAGACCGATATTCATGATAGTTAGTATTTGCGTATTCAGCCAGTTCAGTATTCATGTTAGTCTCATCTATCATGTCATGCATATTATGATGCCCTGTGAAGCTTGTGTTATACTTTGGTTAGCTGGAAGGTGTTTGAAAAATCTTAGAATAGTCCTATCTACAAAGGAAACTCTGCCAGAACTGTAGAATTCCAGAGTTAGTCCCACCTCTAGCCATGACGTATGATTATCCCAAGGGGGAGATAATGTAATACCCCATACTTTAGGGCTAAGGTTTGACCCATAATATGGTTATATAATGGGACCAATAGCAGAAGTGTAGGAAGTGTATTGAACCTATAAAAGGTATAAGAAGAGTAATTGGGAAAATTTGAGTTGGAAGTTACACCACAGACTAAGTTTTCAAGTGAATTTGTAGAAGGGCTTACGTCAAGCGACTACAACCCTTTATTAGTTGATAATTTAGGAAAGCTTCCTTGATAAAAGTTGTAGCCCTTTGAAATACCTTTCCATCAATATATGGATCAGGTCAAATGGATCTTTGTACCAAACGCTATGTACATTTTACTAAGGAGTTTTCGGTGATGCTCATCCATGTTGAGAGCAAACTGGCGTCTGAGTAGCGAAGCGAAGCCCATTGCATGTGCAAGCACGAGCATATGCTGCTGGGCACACAATGCATCCTCCATGGCATGTGATCCCTGCAACCTTTTTAAGTGCGTTATTTTCCTTATTTTTCATTCTATTCTTCGCTTCTACAAACTCTACCATAAATTCTCTCCTCTCCTCATCCTTCCATATCAAGGTAAGGTTCTTCCATGTGTTTCTAAGTAATTCTAGCGATTATATATGAATTCTAAATGAAATCTTATGCTACAGACCTAGGGTTTTCAAGAAAATTATAACAATCCATTTGGTCGTTATAGTCTTGTCGGCATTTTCGCCCTTTCTCGAGCATTGATTAGCTCAATTTTGACTCGAGGGGACCGTTGGCATACTTTTTGAGGTGTCTAGACCGGATTCAGGCAACTTTTGTGAAATATAGGCTTAAAGTGAAAAATGGTTGACCCAAAGTTGACTTTTGGGTAAACGGACCTTTTTTGAAATTCCACCAATTCCGAGAGGTCCGGATGGTCCTTTAGAGCTGTGTGTGTATTTGGTTCGATTTCCAATGTACTCGAATGCATTTTGGGCTTGAATAGGGAAATTAGAATTAAGGCATCGGCGGTTGACTCGGTCAACGAGACCTCCGTTGGAAATTCTGAGGCCACGGGCGCGTTCGTAGCGTATTTTTATGTGTGTCTATGTGTATGGTATGATGACCTCAAAAACTAGTCAAAAAATCGAATCAAATGGTGATACTTGGGTAAGTTTCTGGTGTCTGGTGCCCGCTTTAGCTGCACCAGCATCACGACAGCGTGTTACACTTTGTAGTTTCATCTGTTGAGATTCGTTAGGTGTTAGTTGTCCTAATCGTCGAAACTGGGGTTATCTTCTAGGATATATGAGATTATATGTTCCTATATTATGGTTATGGGGGGTTTAAGCTCATGAAATAAGCTATGGAAGGTTTGGACAAGCGAATTAAGGATTTTAAGTTTATCAGAACTTTAGGAAAACTTGGCAAAATTTTGGACAGGATTTTGGTCCAACTTGAGAGGGGCATATCTCCTAGAATATTAGGAGTTTTGGTGTGTATCTTTTGTCTAAATTGAATTTCATTGAGTCTAGTTTCCAAGGTAACAAACCATTCGTCAATGTGACTTCGGAGTAAAAAGTTATGGGTGTTTTAGGACAAACTGCTCGGGCAGAACATTTTGATGGATCAGTTTGACGGACAGCAGAAATTTATGCGGCCCGTCAAATGGTATTTTCCAAGTGTAAAATGGTCACAGTGAGCCATGTTTGGCTGGGCAGTTTGATGGAGCATTTTGACGGACCGTAGGAATTTTGATGGCCCGTCAAAGTGGGCGCAGGATTGCCCGACGGGATTTTAAGCTACGCTTTATATATTTCATTTCATATCATTTGGACACATTATTTCCCCAAAATAGATTCTTGAGCTCTCTAAAACCCTATCTCTAGGTTTATAAACTAATCCAATCCAAATACAAGAAAATCTAAAAGAAGTAAGAGGTTCAAGTGCTAGGAAGCTTGCTAGGGTTTGTGGAACTCAAGATTTCTTATGGTGTTGATGTTGGAGACTTCACTTTAGTGGAGTAAGTTGATCCAAGACTTGTTCTTAAGTGATTAAGGTAAGATTTCACATCTTTTACATATGGTTAAGGTTGTTTGATTGTTATGCCATGTGGGTAAAGGAAGAAAAGTGGAAATAGAGTTTAAGAACGAACTTGGAGATATTATGAGCTATAGGTTAACTTGAATTGCAATTCTTGGCATGTTAGGAATATAATCTTGTTGTGGATGTTATAGATGATGTTGAGGAAATATTGTATGTAAGCATATATGGTGTTGTGTTGTAGCCATTGTTATGAATGATCATGAAAAGGAGTTTTGGGATTGGATGATGTTTAACTTGAATGAAATCTCTTGATTGTGGTATTGTTGATAATGTCATTGTTGATTGGGAGTTATTTTGGAATTTGGTAGAAGTAGATGAAATAGGAGAAATGTTGCCCAATTTTCGCTAGCTTACAAATTATACTCGTTTGAACTTAAGGGTGTCTTTGAAGCCTAACCTTGGTATGAACCCTGTTAAATATAGATTTCTCGGGCTTTGGAGGTGAACGTTAAGTAGTTAAGAAGACATAAAGGTATGCAAGGCTAACCCTTCTTTCTTAAGGCATTATCCCATCGTTATATATCTTCACGTGAATTCCATATTGTGTTCCAAGATGACTTCATTCTTAGAATCACTAAGGCTCATGATTCTTGATAATCTCATGATACCATTGGTCTCATCCTATAATAATTGATCCTCTAAGGAAGGATATAATGAAGTAATGATGACGATGATAATGTTGAGGATATGTATGTACTCCTATGTATATATATTTTTATATTAAAGTATGACTACTAAGAACACCGAGCTTATATGGCCGGGTATGATATTTATCGCGCGCACACCACTGCAGTTGGGTACAGATGACACTGAGCCTTGGTAGGGCCAGGTAGGCATAACACCGAACCTTGTTATGGTCCGGTACGTAAGACACCGACTCTCTATGGTCGGGTACGATACTACTATAAGTATAAATGTACGAAGTGGAAGATTCCCATTAAAAAGAGGGTAAGTAAATATGATGAACGTCGCTAGAGGTATAAATGGCTCTATCCTCCCATGTCTCTTCTATCTTATGTTATTTCTCATGCTTCCACTATGTTATTGATTATGCTTTACATACTCAGTACATTATTCGTATTCACGTCCTTTTGTTTGTGGACGCTACGTCATGCCCACAGGTGGACAGAGAGATAGACTTGACCCATAGACTGCTTGTTCAGAGACTGCATAGAGGAGCTTCATTGGATTTGGAGCCGCAGCTATTGGTACTATTCTTTTATGTGTATATATATGGGCATGGCGGGACCCTGTCCCGTCCTTATGATGATGCTTCATACTCTTCTTAGAGGCTCGTAGACAGTCATGTATAGTAGATGTCTTTTGCCTTGTCGGCTCATATTTTGGTATGTTATTTTGTTGGCCTCGTCGGCTTGTGCATATGTATATGGGCGTAGTTGTTGATGTTGATATAAAAAAGTGTTTTAGCTGTTGGAAATGGTATTATTGAGGCATAGAGTTTGTTGTTAAGCCATGTGGCCCACCTAGACATGAATGTGAATGTACGATGAGAGGTGCCCGGTGGGTTAGCTCCGGGTGCCCGTCATGGCCCTCCGATTAGGTCGTGACAAAAGTGGTATCAGCTTTGACTCCGTCCTAGGGTGTGTCTACGAGCCGTGTCCAGTAGAGTCTTGTTTATGGCTGTGTTGTACGCCAACTTATAAACAGGATGTTGCAGGCGTTTTAGGAATGAATAACCTTCTTCTTTCATAGATCGTGCGATAGAGATATGATATAAGTATTTCTCTTTCCTTAACTGTGTGCTATGTATTTTAGAAATGCCTATAAAGAGAAAAGCTACAGTAGCCCAAAAGGGCAAGACAATGGCAGAAAAGCAAGCCAAAAGAGTACCACCAACGGTTATAGAGGAGGGTGAGTCCTAGAATGCGGCTCAATCTCAGTCCTCTCACTCATTGCCTATTTCTGAGGAGCATGAGGGAGCCTCAGCCCTAGCTCCAACACCCCTAGTGCCTCCACCAGAGGTTTCGGGCTAAGAGGTGAAAAAGTCCATTCAATTGTTGACCGCTCAGGCCTGCGGCAAGGTATGGGTCATGATGATAAGGCGGTTAGTGCAAGAGCCCGTGATTTTATTAGCTTGAACCCTCCGGAGTTCTTCGGGTCAAAGCCGGACGAGGACCGTCAAAACTTTATTGACGGAATGTTGAGGACATTTCGATTAATCCATGCTTCCGATGTTGAATCAGTGGAGTTAGTATCATATAGGTTGTGGGATATTGTGGTTCATTGGTATACGGTGTGGTTGTCTTCTAGGGGAGTTAATGCACCTCCCCTAGTATGGCAATAATTTGTTGATGCTTTCCTACGACATTACTTGCCCCCGGAGGTTTGGCGGGCTAGAGCCGATAAGTTCTTGAATCTTAGGAAAGAAAGCATGAGTGCCTTAGATTATAGTCTCGGCTTCAATTCTTTGGCTAGGTATGCTCAGGCCATGGAAGCGAATATGAGTGACCGAGTGCACGGATTTGTGAGAGGCCTAGGGCCACATTTGATGGATAAGTGCTTGACCGCGTCCCTTCAGGACAATATGGATATTTCTCGCATTCAAGCCCACGCCCAGAATTTGGAGGAAAGCCAACAATCGCAAAGAGGTGAGCGTGAGCTCGACAGAGGTTAAAATAAGAGGGCTAGATCTTCGGGTCTGACTAGTGAGTTTAGAGGAGGGCAAAGACAATAGTTTTCTAGGCATTCAGGCTATTCTGTGACTAGCGCACCCCCACGGTTTACGTACCAGAGATTTGATAGATCTACTCACTCCGGGCCGAGTCAGAGTTTTAGACCTTCAGGTTCTTATTACAGAGGCGACTCAGGTCAGGCAAGGCTACCCATGCCATGATGTTCTCAGTGTGGGAAGCTATATTGAGGCCATTTTTGACTAGGTTCAGATGTTTGCTATGCATGCGGTCGGCCAGGCCATATCATGCGTGATTGCCCCTTGATTGGTGGTAGGGGTAGGGTCCAGCCTTCAGGGTCGGTAGCCGGGTCTTCATCATCTATACGCCCTCCGAGGCAAGGCATTCAGATACTATTTAGTCACCGGAGAGGTAGAGGAGGAGCTCCCAGTACCGATTTGTGATCCCCAGCACCGTATTTATGCTTTGGCTGGACGGCAGGATCTTGAGTCCTCCCCTGATGTTGTTACAGGTATATTATCGATATTTTCTCTTGATGTATAGTATTGATACATCAGAGCTCCACATTGCCATATGTTACTCCATATATTACCGATCGATTTGGGGTAAAATCGGAGTCAATCAAACCTTTCGAGATATCGACACCCATTCGTGAACCGGTAATAGCTAGTCGAGTATATAAAAATTGTGTAGTTGTGATTTGTGATCATCGTACTATGGTTGATTTACATGAGTTGAAAATGGTGGACTTTGATGTTATTATGGGCATAGATTGGTTGGCTTCTTGCTATGCCAATATTGATTGTAGAACGAAAATAGTTCGCTTCCAGTTTCTGGGAGAACCAGTTTTGGAATGGAAAGGAAATACAGCGTCTCCGAGAGGTAGGTTTATTTCCTATTTCAAGGCGAGGAAAATGATTGCTAAAGGTTGTATTTATCATTTAGTCCAGGTTCGTGATATAGAAGCCGAATCGCCGACTCTTCAGTCTGTCCCTATGGTGAATGAGTTTCCGGATGTATTCTCGGATGAGCTTCCAGGCCTTCCCCTAGAGTGGGAGATTGACTTTGCTATTGATGTGCTATCGGATACTAAACCTATATCTATTCCTCCTTATAGGATGGCTCTCGTAGAGTTGAAAGAGTTGAAGGAGCAATTAAAGGACTTGCTTGAGAAAGGCTTTATTAGGCCTAGTTCTTCCTCGTGGGGAGCACCGATTTTGTTTATGAGGAAGAAAGATGGCTTCTTACGAATGTACATTGACTACAGGCAACTGAATAAGGTGACGATCAAGAACAAATATCTGCTTCCAAGGATTGATGACTTATTTGACCAATTACAAGGCGCCAAATGATTTTCAAAGATAGATTTGAGATCTGTGTATCGTCAGGTGAGAGTTAGGGAGGAAGATATTCCTAAGACGGCCTTCAGGACAAGATATGGTCATTTCGAGTTTCGGGTAATGTCGTTTGGGCTAACCAATGCACCGGCAGTGTTCATGGATTTGATGAACAATATGTTCAGGCCTTTCTTGGATTTATTTGTGGTACATTCTCGATCCGAGGTAGACCATGCGGATCATTTACGTACCGTTCTTAGAGTCCTTTAGACTCGAGAGTTATTTGCAAAATTTTCAAAGTGTGAATTTTGGTTGAATTCGGTGACCTTTTTGGGACATATTATTTCAGCCGATGGTATTTGGGTAGATACCCAAAATATTGAGGCCATGAAAACTTGGCCAAGGTCTACAACACCTATAGAGGTTCGTAATTTTCTGGGTTTAGCAGGTTATTACAGGAGGTTTGTAAAAGGCTTTTCTTCTATCTCTGCACCACTCACAAATTTAACCCTGAAATTATCTAAATTTCAATGGACGGATGTTTGTGAGCGTAGCTTTCAAGAGTTAAAGAATAGATTAACTTCTGCCCCAGTCCTGACACTTCCAGAAGGATCGGAAGGCTATGTTGTTTATTGTGATGCTTCAGGCGTTGTATTAGGGTCTGTTTTGATGCAACATGGTAAGGTGATTGCATATGCTTCAAGGCAGTTGCGGAAACATGAGAAAATTATCCAACCCATGATCTTGAGTTAGCTGCAGTGATTCATGCACTGAAAATGTAGAGACATTACTTGTATGGTGTCCATGTTGATATCTATACAAATCACAAGAGCCTTCAGTATATCTTCAAGCAGAAAGAATTGAATTTACGGCAGAGGCGATGGTTGGAGCTATTGAAAGATTATGATGTTAACATCCTATATCATCCCGGAAAGGCAAACGTTGTGGCTGATGCTCTTAGCCGTAGATCTATAGGTAGCTTATGTGATGTTCAGATAGAGAAAAGAGAGTTAGCTCGTGAGCTCGAGCAGTTAGCTAACCTAGGAGTCCAGGTAATGTACCCGGGCGATGTGGGAGCTACCATTTAGAATTCAGCTGTTTCGTCACTAGTAGTTTAGGTGAAAGAGCGCCAGTATGAGGATCACATACTAGTTCATTACAGAAATATACTTCCTCAGAAGAAGAAATCATCCTTTGAGATTTCTGAAGATGGATTTCTCCGATGTCGAGGCAGGTTGTGTGTTCCTGATGCTGCAGGATTACGCCACCAAATATTGAGAGAAGCACATTGTTCCGGTTATTCTGTTCACCCCAGAGCAACGAAAATGTATCGTGATCTTAAATCTATATATTGGTGGAATGGGATGAAAAAAGATATAGAGGAATTCATGGCTCAATGTCCTAATTGTCAGCAAGTGAAAATTGAGCATCAAAAATCCAGTGGATTGTTGCAAGCTATAGAAATTTCAAATTGGAAATGGGAAGTGATTAATATGGATTTCATTGCAGGCTTACCTCATTCTCAACGTAAGTATGATTATATATGGGTAATTGTTGATAGACTTACAAAGTCAGCTCATTTCCTACCAGTCAGAACTACGTATGTACCCGAAGATTATGCAAAGCTCTATGTCAAAGAGATAGTGCGATTCCATGGTGTCCCAGTATCTATTATTTCCGATAGAGGGACACAGTTTACAGCTAATTTCTGAAAATATTTTCAAGAAGGTTTGGGGACTCAGGTGAGTCTTAGCACCGCATTTCATCCACAGAGGCGATGGGCAAGCCGAGCGTACCATCCAGACTCTTGAAGATATGCTACGGGCCTGTGTATTGGACTTTGGAGGTAGTTGGGATGATCACTTACCGCTTGTTGAATTTGCTTATAACAACAGTTATCATTCCAGCATCCAAATGGCCCCGTATGAGGCCTTATATGGGCGCAAGTGTAGATCGCCAATTGGGTGGTCCGAAGTAGGGGAGACTAAATTGATAGGGCCAGACTTGGTCCAGCAAGCTATAGAAAAGTTCAAGCTTATACAGGATTGGTTATTAACAGCTAAGAGTCGCCAGAAATCTTATTTAGATAATCGTCGACGAGATTTAGAGTTTCAAGTGAAAGACTGGGTATTCTTGAAGGAGTCGCCAATAAAGGGCGTTATGAGATTTGGCAAAATGGCAAGCTTAGCCCTCGGTATATTGGACCTTAGGAGATTGTACGCAAGGTAGGCCAAGTGGCTTACGAACTAGATCTACCTTTGAATTTGGAGTCACCCCATCCGGTTTTTCATGTATTGATGCTTCGTAAGTGCATTGGAGACCCTTCCAAAATTGTACCAGTAGATGATGTCCAAGTCATTGAACAATTTTCTTATGAAGAAATTCCCATTACCATTCTAGATAGGCAAGTACGGAGATTCAGAACCAAAGATGTAGCTTCAGTTAAGGTCTTATGGAGAAATAATAACAGAGAGGAAATGACCTGGAAAGTGGAAAAAGACATGAAGTTCAAGTACCCGTATTTATTTCCACCTTCAGAGGAGACTCAAGCAGAGACGTCGCTGCCTCCAGGTATGTAATGCTTTCCTCTATGTTTTCTTGGTCGTGTGTGGCCATGGTTGTTGATGTTGTTATTGTAGCCCTGTGAGGCGATATATTTTGGGTTGCTGTGATAGGATAGTAGTGCCATATTACAGGGGAAACTCTGGCAAAATGTTTGTAGAATCCCCAAGAGTCTATCATTCGAGGACGAATGTTCCTAAGAGGGGGAGAATGTTACACCTCATAGTTTTGTCCGTTGAGATTTGTTAGCTGTTAATTGTCCTAATCGTCAAAACTGGAGTTATCTTCTAGGATGTATGATATTATATGTTCCTATATTATGGTTATAGGGATTTAAGCTCATGAAATAAGCTATGGAAGGATTTGGACAAGCGAATTAAGGAAATTAAGTTTATCGGAACTTTGGGAAAACTTGGCAGAATTTTGGACAGGATTTTGCTCCAATTTGATAGGGGAATATCTCCTAGAATATTAGGAGTTTTGGTGTGTTTCTTTTGTCCAAATTGAATTTCACTGAGTCTAGTTTCCAACGCAACAAACCGTTCGTCAATGTGGCTTCGGAGTAAAAAGTTATAGGTATTTTAAGACAGACTGATCGGGTAGAACATTTTGACGGATCAGTTTGACGAACCGCAGAAATTTTTGCGGCCCGTCAAATGGTATTTTCCCAGCATAAAATGGTCACAGTGAGCCATGTTTGGCTGGGCAGCTTGACGGAGCATTTTGACGGACCGTAGGAATTTAGACAGTCCGTCAAAATTGGCGCAGGATTGCCCGACGGAATTTTAAGTTACGCTTTATATATTTTGTTTCATACCATTTGAACTCATTATTTCCCCAAAACAAATCCTTGAGCTCTCCAAAACCATCTCTCTAGGTCTATAAACTAATCCAAGCCAAAATCCAAGAAAATCTAAAAGAAGTAAGAGATTCAAGTGCTAGGAAGCTTGCTAGGTTTTGTGGAACTCAAGATTTCTTATAGTGTTGATGTTGGAGGCTTCACTTTAGAGGAGTAAGTTGATCCAAGACTTGTTCTTAAGTGATTAAGGTAAGATTTCACATCTTTTACATATGGTTAAGGTTTTTTGATTGTTATTCCATGTGGGCAAAGGAATAAAAGTGGAAATAGAGTTCAAGCATGAACTTGGAGATATTATGAACTATAGGTTAACTTGAATTGTAATTCTTGGCATGTTAGGAGTATAATCTTGTTGTGGATGCTATAGATGATGTTGAGAAAATATTGTATGTAAGCATATATGGTGTTGTGTTGTAGCTATTGTTATGAATGATCATGAAAAGGAGTTTTGAGATTGGATGATGCTTAACTTGAATGAAATCTCTTGATTGTGGTATTGTTGATAATGTCATTGTTGATTGGGAGTTATTTTGGAATTTGGTAGAAGTAGATGAAATAGGGAAAATGCTGCCCAATTTTCGCTAGCTTACGAATTATACTCGTTTGAACTTAAGGGTGTCTTTGAAGCCTAACCTTGGTATGAACCCCGTTAAATGTAGATTTCTCGGGCTTTGGAGGTGAACGTTAAGTAGTTAAGAAGACATAAAGGTATGCGAGGCTAACCCTTCTTTCTTAAGGCATGATCCCATCATTGTATATCTTCATGTGAATTCCATATTGTCTTCCAAGATGACTTCATTATTAGAATCACTAAGGCTCATGATTCTCGATAATCTCATGATACCATTGGTCTCATCCTATAATAATTGATCCTCTAAGGAAGGATATAATGAAGTAATGATGATGTTGAGGATATGTATGTACTCCTATGTATATATATTTATATATTAAAGTACGACTACTAAGAACACCGAGCTTATATGGCCGGGTATGATATCTATCGCGCGTATACCACTGCAGTTAGGTACGAATGACACTAAGCCTTGGTAGGGCCAAGTATATATAATACCGAACCTTGTTATGGTTGGGTACGTAAGACGCCAACTCTCTATGGTGGGGTACGATACTATTATAAGTATAAATGTACGATGTGGAATGTTCCCATTAGAAAAAGGGTAAGTAAATACGATGAACATCGCTAGGGGTATAAATGGCTCTATCCTCCCATGACTCTTCTATCTTATGTTATTTCTCATGCTTCCACTACGTTATTGATTATGCTTCCATACCGCACATTATTCGTACCGACATCCTTTTGTTTGTGGACAACTGCGTCATGCCGCGCAGTGGACGGAGACAGACTTGACCCATAGATCGCTTGTTCAAGGACTGCATAGAGGAGCTCCATTTGATTCGGAGCCGCAACTGTTGGTACTATTCTTTTGTGTATATATATATATGGGCATGGTGGGGCCCTGTCCCATCCTTATGATGATGCTTTATACTCTTCTTAAAGGCTCCTAGACAGTCATGTATAGTAGATGTCTTTTGCCTTGTCGGCTCATATTTTTGCATATCATTTTGTTATCCTCGTCGGCTTGTGTATATGTATATGGGCGTAGTTGTTGCTGTTCCTATAAAAAAGTGTTTTAGCCATTAAAAATGGTATTATTGAGGCATAGATTTTGTTGTTAAGCCATGTGGCCCACCTAGACATGAATGTGAATGTACGATGAGAGGTGCCCGGTGGGTTAGCTCCGGGTGCTCGTCATGGCCCTCCTGTTGGGTCGTGACACAGCGGTACCGCTGGAGCAATAGCCCTGCCACTTGAGCGGTCCAATGGCTTTTACCTTAACTGCTGAAGCAGTCAAGTGACCGTTGAAGCGGATCCGCTAGGGCGGTCCCAGTGCCGCTAGAGCGTGTGACGGCAGTGTGTATAATTAATGAAGTGTTAAAAGCCCTTAGACCCTCTGTAACACTCCATAAATTTGATTCAGGAGTGAATGTGTTAAATAAGAAGTAATGTGACATTTTAGGCATATGAAGTCATATCAATATGAGTTTGGCTGGAAATAGTTGATTTAAGATCAATACCAAATAGTGAAGTTCGTAAGAGTTCTCAAGCTCGTCTAAATTTCGAGTCCGACCTCTAAGACGCGCGTGAAAATAGGTTGGGAATTTGGGAAAACTTCCTTAATGAAAGTTGTATATATTTAAAATAACTTTCCAATGGTAGGTTTCCCAGCTCCAACAGAGCTCTGTGCTAGGAGTTATACTCATTTTATAGAGCATCATCTGTGCAGTGCAAAAATTAGGCGCGTGCGGCGCCTTAGGCGGTGCCCCAGGCCAAATTTTCAGGAAACTCAAAATTTTGACGCTGTCAAAATGGATACACAGTGAACGCCGCCCTGGGCAACGCCCAAGGTGACGCACCAGGCCATTTTATGCCTGAAGCGACTATTCCATAAATTTATAAAAGCCTAACTTCGTTATATTCAGTCCCACTTCGTTTTGGCTGACTTTTTCAGAGGAAACAACCCTAGGGTTTCCCAAAACATATGAGGTAAGTTCTTTATTAATTCCCATCATTACTTCATCAATCTAACATCAAATTAACACTAGTTCATCTTCCACAAACCCTAGATTCTTGAAACCCAAGAAAGAGAAGAAGAAAGGGATGTTTGGGAGAAGTTAATATTCCATCAATAAGGTATGATCCCTGAATTTTGTGATATTATTGAAAGGGTTTAGACTAGTGTAGGTTGTCCTATGAGATTAGAGTCCATGATTGATTCATGAAGTGTTCAAGAACACGTTCTAGTCATGAAAACCCTAGCTTTCGTTGGTAAGAAGGGTTTATGGGTGGAAATAGGTTAGAGTTCTAACCTCTCATATCTAAAAATAATGTAGAATAATTGTTGGATTGTGGGAAGTATGCTTGAGCGGGAATTAGGGTATGTCTCTTTTTGGAAACTTGTTTTGGATGTATATCTTTTTTTTTTAAGGTTCTTTATTGAATAAAGGGTGAACTTTTAAGGCTTTTGAACTCTATTCCTTGCCTTGATTATGGTTGGTGTGCGTGAGGGGGAAAACCCACACTAAACCTTGATTGTATTATCCTCTATATACGTATATGAAATCATAATCGTTTTTCCTCTATAAGAGATAATCAATAATGATGGCTAAGGGTTGGTATTAATGTTTTCATGATGAATTATGACATTGAAATCTTGGTTAAAGAAGTTTAAACTTTTTCAAGACATTCATTGAAATGATCTATCTTTGCGATATGGCATAATGAACTTTAATGCTAATTGATAGTGGGACATACTTTGAGACAAATTGTAAATCGGGCGGAAAGGTGGCCACTGTGGATCCTAGTGTGGTAATTGCCTAGCCATTCGGGAGGAAAAGTGGCCACTACTGGGTTCGCTACCCGGAGTGCGATTAATGCCTAGCTATTCGGGAGGAAGGATAGCCACCGATAATTCCATATTCCGGTGTGGTGCGCTGTGACAAGGGAACCTCTACGGTCACCCCTTCGATGTGCTTGATTCTTGGGCCTGTATTGGTATGTGTGATATTCTTATTCTTTCATGGCACTGTTGTTGACAATCTTGATCAATTGTAAAAGGCATATTTGAAAGTTGTAATTGACAAGAGGCTTCCTAATCGATTTTGATAATGCTTATTGAGATACACAAGTTGAATAACTATTTTTATACAAATTTCATACGGTTTTCAAAACTGACTTCTTTATGTATTATTGTACGTTATTTTCATACATAGGCTTCTCTGGTACGAAATGGGCCACTTCAAATAGGTTCATTGCTCCTTAGAGTGAGTTGGTTTTGAATGAAAGCAGGTTTCATCCTGACTTTCATCGGGGAATATTACTTGTTGTCCCCGAGGCACTCACTGAGTACGAAGTACTCAGGCATACTATTGTTGTTTTAGATGGTATGTTAGGTAATGGCGAAGAGAAAGTTCTTGATACTCCGGCGTTTAGGAAGGACTTGCGGTTGTCGCTCGATTTGGTGAGCCCACACATTCGTTCGTGGACACCCTATTTATTTAATTCCATTTATTTATATTAGTTTTAAGACTCGCGTCCCGATGAGTTAGACATTTATTCCTTATTCTTAGAAGCTCCTTAGTATACATTCGAATGTGGGTAGAAGAAGAGTCGTTGTTTAACTCTTTTGGGCACACTATCATGTTTTGGTTAAATTATTTAAATTATAAAGACTTCCGCTGATTTAATTCATATATTCATGATTTGTTACATTTATTTTATAAACTGTTCGAGGCGAATATTGAACCTGGCACATTCAAGTGTTATTATTGTGTCGTTTAGGTTCTTCCGATATTGTTCATGACATCGGATACCGGTCACGTCTAGGCTGGGTTTTGGGGCGTGAAAAGCTTGGTATCAGAGCCTAGGTTTAAATACGTCCTAGGATTATTGTCTGTGTCTATGGTGCTGTGTCTAGTGGAGTCTAGCTTGTGCAGCCTGATCACCTGCATGATCGAAAGAATACCAGGACATTAGTAGGTGTTTCTTATTCTTCTTGACTCTAGATTATGCTATAGAGCTTGAACTTCCTTTAGGATCATTCTGACATGTTCGTTACTCGTACTTTATGGAGATGAATTTAACTCGTGTTGCAAGTGAACAATGGTGTTATGGAGTGCACATTGTTCTGATGCGTGATTTGATGGATAGTACAGAGTTGCTGAAATTGTATTGTAGGTGTTTGGTATATATGGTTGCTGTAGGGTTTGGTTGTTGATAAATTGAGACATGTATAGAAACAAAAGTAGTCCTTGTTACAGGGAAAACTATGCCGAAATCTTGTTAGGCTGAAAGGAATAATTAAGGTGTGATATGTTTGACGTACTAGAGGTTAGGGTGAAGGGTTAGGGTGAAGGGAACAATTTAGGGTCTCTTGTAGTGAATTAAGAATTATCGTACATTGAGGTTATATTCTTATTGGGTTAAAAGATTTGCACTATTTTGATGTTTAGTGGAAGAACCTTATTTTAGGCTTGAAACTCGAAAACAACCACTTGTGGAATAATGATTTAAGAGGATAATGTACTTGATTTAGGCTTTAATTTGTTATTTTCAGTTTTGGCATGAGGTAAGTTAAGCTGGAATCATGTGTTGTTGAATTAGCCTCCTTGTCGGAGCATATTGTGTAAATAGATATATTGTGCGCTTCCTAGTCAAAGCATATACGTGTTGAACCTTTTGAGTGTTTAACTCTTGGGAAAGTGAGATGAAGGTAGAAACCCCCTTACTTCGTGTTGAGATTTGAGTGTTCTAGTCGTTAGAATCCCCGTGAGAACCGTGTTGTTCTTATTTGGGTGTTAGTTGTACTTTTATCTTTCCGGGGTCGTTTAGTACAAAGAAAGCTCTACTTCATGATTTGGCTCGTAGTGGGTTGGCTGGAGTCTCAGATGTTGTGGTCACAGGTATTATCACTATTTGTTCTCTTGATGCGTAGTCGTTGATCAATCCAAGTTCGAAATCCTTCTTATGTGACTTTGTACTTTACCCTTGATTTAGGTAGGGAACCCGAACAATTGTTGGCACCCTTTTTCTATGAATACCCCTGCTTGTGTCCTTGTTATCGCTTCAAGAATATATAGAGACTGCATCTGTCACAACCCAAGCAAATGAGTCATGACGAGTGCCCGACCTCTAATGACCAGACACCCATACACCTGCTTAACTATCACATAACAACATGGTGGCCCAAATCTAACTCATAT
>NW_026715551.1:0-19130 GCF_029784015.1 Lycium ferocissimum | reverse complement strand
AACTACTAAATCATAGTTGTTTTAATAATCCCTCGATCCCAAAACATGATTTTCCTTCCTAAAAGTTTACAAATGTTTTCTAAAATATTCGTTTTCTCCAAAAAACTAAGTTTTACAATATTGCAAGCCTTAATGACTAAGACGACGACTATGACTCTATGATGAAGAAAATGATAATTCTATGATTAAAGGTTCCAAGTCTATGATTCCCGTAAGCCGAGATGAGAACGTTAAACTATTTCTTGAATCCCTCGCTCTACTCATGAATAGTATTTTCCTTTAAAGATTCTAAGTACACGAACGATGCCCTATGATCCTATGTTACACTTTCTCATGATATTGCTCTCCACTAATAGTCTCGCCTTATATTAATCATCCCTTCATGCGAGAGATAAGCGCCCTTAACTATTCTATAATATAATCGGAGGTTCCCGACCTTACGCCACTCCGATGGATACACGATTTTCTTGGGCTCCCCCATATGCTATGATATATATACATATATGTTTAAAAATGTATTCGGGGGGAAAACGCGGGAAAGTGAAGCGAGCGCGCGAGCTACTGGCTATACTCACGGTGCATGTATCCGTACTTGACTTGATATCATCCCGGACGCGGGATGCCCGGACGCGGATTTGCTATGTGGGCGAGCCGACATCGTTCGGTGCTATGACTTACTATACTATGGTATACTATGCTATGCTACGCTACTATGACATACTATGCTATGCTATGACACTATGATATACTACGCTATGCTATGATACTATGATACACTATGACACGACATAAATTCTATTTTCTATGTCTATGAAAAGAAATACCCTCTTTTTAAAAAGGAAAAACAAGCATGCATGGCATTCGGCCCGAAAGGGTGTTTCTATGCAATGTGACTTTCTTATCTCGGTATATCCATGACTCCCCACGATATTGTTACTTACAATCTATGCTCTTGTTTATTTTATTTTTCATGTCTTACATACTCGGTACACTATTCGTACCGACGCCCTTCATGTGGGCGCTTGCGTTTCATGCCGCGGTGTCGCCAGATAGCGGGAGTTGATCCCTTGAGTTCTCTCAAAAGATTTTTGCAAAGTTCCTGGAGTTTGTTTCGGGAGTCTCACCCTCGGGTATTACTTTTGTGTATATATATTCGGGCACGGCGATTTCGTTGCATATTTGGAAAACTTGAACATAATTTTGGTTTGTGAGAAATAAGGCCAAATTTGGATTTTTCTTAGTAAGTGTATGCCGGTTATGGAAATTTGAACGTGAAAACACCGAATAAGGCCTAAGGGCAAAATTGGAATTTTGGAAATTTGCTTCGGAAATTTTAAGGCATGACTTATGAAGAATTGGACCAAAAAAAAAAAAAAAGAAAACAAAGGCCCAAAGGGGAGGCCCAACCGGCCATACCATGGTCCAAGTCCATGGGATTAATTAATTCCCATGTGATTAATATGTTATAAGAGAGGAGAGACTCAAGAACTTTCAAGAAACATAGAAGAGAAATCAAGAAAGAAAAAGGAAGAGCATTTCGGGTTTGAGGGAAAGAAAGAGAGAAAAAGAAAAAAAAATTTGTGGAGCTCTAATCCTTGCCATAAAAATCTTGTTCTTTTGAATTTATAACAAGTTCAAGGCGCTCTTCAACGTAGCATAATTGGTTTGGCGGAAAAGCTTCGTTTGTGGAAGATTGAAATTTCAAGAAAGGTAAGAATTCTTTGTGTTTCATGATTTGGACATGAATTCATGTGTTATGATGATTTGAATTGAACAAGAATCATAAAAGTGTGGTGTGTGCATGCATGGCATGTGTGTGTATGAAAGGCATGTTTGGCCGTGTGCCATGTAGTGTGGGGATGTGATGAATTAATGTTATTTAGTTGGTTAGTTGTGTAGTAGTATGTGGAATTGAGTTAAAAACATGAAAATTTTATGTGTTAGAAAGACATGCATGGTGGCCGTGAGGTGCTATGTGTGTAGAAGAGTTGGTTGAATTTATTTAGTGTGTTAATTATGTTGTTATGACATGGTAAATAAACGAAGGTTAGTGGTGTTGTTGAAATGGAAGAAAAGTGAATGTTGGGCCGTGTGGTATGAATGATTTGAAGTAAGAATGAATTATTTTGTTTGGTATGTTAATGGTGTTGTGATAATGTTTATGATATGAATATAGGTTAAGTGGGTTGAGTTGATATTGATTTGAAAGTATGAAGTCGAAATATGAATCGTCGCATTTTGTTGGAAAGTAGATTAATGGTAGTATATCGTGATTTGTAATGATTGTAGAATTGTTGTGTTGGCTTGTTGTTGGTTATTACGAGCCGAGTTAAAATCTCGGGTGTCCCCTTTATAGGGAAGTGCTTTCGAAATTTCGGTAGCCAAGTATGACCCTAAGATTGAAATGTTAGTTTGCATGAATAGTAATTGGTAAGAATGACCATTTGCGGTTTTTGGACGAAACGGGAATTGAGATTGGACGCGCGTAAGGCGTAATCCGGTATGTAAAGCCTTCCCTATCTTTCTTTGGCATGTTCCGAGTCTAGTAGGCTTGACGGCGAGCCTCGATGACATTTCGCTTCTCGTAGTGCGAGATTGAAATTGGCGCAAAATCTTGTCGTAAGATTGAATCCATTTCCTCCAAATTGACCTATAAGTATACAACTTCCATAAATGGAGTCGAAACACTCTAAAATGATTATGGGCGACTCCCTAAGGTTTATTATCTATAATTTCCGTATTTTACTATGGTTGGGTCCGAGGTGGGCCCATAATACCCTGATACTCCCGGTATGGTTCAAATCGATCCGTTTCTGTTCGTTTTTCATAAGTGACTTTTAATTATGTTTCCGTCCGTTAACCAATGAGTATTATGATCATTTGTCTAAATCTTAATATTAGTCTGACATCTGGACACTCTGTTCCGATATAATCTGACTATTCCGATCTGATCTGTTTTCTGGACTATTTCAGTTTTATTACGTCCGTCTGTCGGTCGGTATGTATATGGTTTCTCATTTGTCTGTTCGTGGATGCCTCAATGCTTCCTTCACTGCGCCCGGGCCAGGTTCTGTGATTCGTGCACCTCACTGCATTGTTCACCGCGTCCCTCGGATTGTGCGGGCCGGATCTGTCCGTATTTGATATGGTCCGATATGACCCGCTATGATCCGATTATGTGATATTACGGGGATGGCGGCCGGGATGGCATATGATTTGATTACGTTCGTCCACCGCGTCCCGTACTACGAGGGCCGGGTTACGTATACGCGTCCCTTATAAAAGGGGCCGGGATCTGTCCGTATGTGAAAGTGATCTCGATGTGTCCGTACGAAAAGAGATCTCGATATGTCTCGTCGTATGTGATTATGACTCGCATGCATGGTTCTGTCCGTTCGCCCGTATGTCCGATTTGGATTATGATTCTGCGTCTGTTCGCTCGTATGTCCGATTCGGATCATGACTCGTCCGGCTCGATTTCGGGAAATCGATTCGGGCTCGATTCGTCCGTCATACATCCGAGCTCCGATTCCATCCGAGATTCTCGTCCGTATGCGCGTAAGCCCGACTCCGCTTATGAATCGTTCGTATGCACCGTAAGTCCGATTCCGCTCATGAGTCCGTCCGTACACGCGGTAAGTCCGACTACGTTACGAATCCGATTCTATCTCGCTCTATTTTTGTATTGCCGTCTGTTCCGGTTTTACATATTTAATTCTGATTATTACGATCATTTATAATTTGTTTCCGCTTTACATACTCGGTACATCTTCGTACTGACCCCCTGTTCTTCGGGGGCTGTGTTACATGCCCACAGGTACGGACGCATCGGCATAGGATATCGGTGCTGCATTGACGAGCTCCCTTTGATCCGAGCCGATACTTTTGGTACATATACTTTGTTTTCTGTTTGCTATGTATATATGTCCATTTGGGTACGGCGGGGCCCCGTCCCGTCTTCTCGCTTCTCGTTCGTATGTTAGAGGTCCGCGTACATATCGCGAGGTATGGGTTATCACCGTGCAGGGTAGGTATGTGTGATATGCGACTCGTCGATATACGGCCCTAACGACGCTTCGTACGGGTTTCGGTATGTGTATGTATGTATGTATGTTTGTGCGACACGCCTTATGTCGGTATGGATTTATGTATGTCGAATGGATTAACTATTAGTATGTCGGGTCGATAAGTAGGTACGTATGGGTGTCCAAGTAGGACACCGCCACGGCCCACGGGGTTGGGTCGTGACAAAAGTGGTATCGCAGCGGTCGGTTCTCGGAATGTACGCGAGGCCGTGTCTAGTAGAGTCTTGTTTATCGATGTGTTGGGCCCCACATCTATAAACAGGGAGCTACAGGACATCTAGGATGTTATGTTACCCTTTCTTGGAATCTTAGATCGTGCAATAGAGCCATATTGTTAGGATGGTCCCTCCCAACGAATTGCTGTGTCTACAGCAAGGCTCCGAAAAGAGCATTGCGTCAGTATTTTGGGAAGTTGTTTCTGACCCTATTTCTGCAGGTGATTGTAGGGTGACAGAGATGAAGAGGACAGTTTCTGATGATAAGGATGGGGGTGCCAAGAAGGCCCCCAGGATGTCACCGGGGCCGAGTAGGCGGAGCCCCAGTTATTCGATTGAGACTGATCCGTCAGAGGATCCTACGGAGGACAGCTATGATACCGATCCTTCAGAGGATCCAGCGACGATTCCTCCGGAGATGTTGACCCCCAGAGCAGAGGATTCCGCGGAGGGCGGCTACGAGACAGACCCTTCGGAGGATCCTGTGGCGACCCCTCCAGAGTCTGCGACCCCCAGTGAGGAGGATCCGTCTGAGTATGAGGCAGAGGCACCGGGAGAGGAGCTCCCCGACATCGTGCCAGCCGCTCCTATGATGGAGCATTATGTTCCGCCATCCTCGTCAGTGAGCGTCACATCGTATTCCAGCCCTTTATCCCGGTCATCGGTGAACCGGAGTCGTCGGACTACTTATATTCTTCGGACTCGGACGAGGAGGATAGCGAGGAAGAGTACCCTTCGCTTTATAACTTTGCTAGACCGAGCCGGAGATAGTTCGTCCTCGGTATATAAGTGTTTATTGAGTATTTTATGAGTATATGAGTTTTCCGGAATTCCTTCGTATGTGATTTTTATAAAACATTAGCGGTGACGATGGGGACGACTGAGATGTCCCCGCTATAAGTATAAATCTATGAATCCCGAGTGGAGAATAAATTGTGAGTACAACTGAAGTAGGTATTGAGGAACCCGAAAGGGCAATATGGTAATTGTGTAATTTGGACCGGGGTGGGACCCGCTACGAAAGATTCTGAAAAATTTATTAAGGTGCTGAACTGCCCTAAACTACGTGGCAAAGATCGTGTGGGGCAATGGACGCAGTGATATTTCTGATAATGCATCAGAATGTATAAAAGTTTCGAAGTTAAGCGTGCTAAGGCCAGGGTAGTTCTGGGATGGGTGACCCCCCTGGGAAGTATATCAAGAATTTTTTTCATAAATATGGATATGGAGGCTAAATGAGAATTTGGGGTAACCTAAGTGGAATTTGAGTATGTGAAGTGATTAGAGATTCAAAAAAAAAGAGAGAAAAGACAATTCGACTATGGTCGCGATTCTGTACGCTACATTTACGCACCCTCGCTTTCGGTAAAGCTCGTTTGTTACACCCTTATGCTTCGAATCCCATTACGGAACATTTGTGTAATGTACCTCTGTATGTCCAACTCCGATCAAAATTCTGTCCGATATGCTTCGGCACGTCTGATTCTGATCTCGAATCTGTCCGATGAATTTCTGAACATCTGACTTTGGTACGAATCTGTCTGATATATTTCTGTATGTCCGCCTCTGATTACGAATCTGTGTGGCATACGTCTGTACATCCGACCTTGACGCGAATACGTCGTATATATGTCTATACGTCCGACTTTGATCTCAAATCGTTCGATAAATCCCCCCGTCCGACTCGATTACAAATCCGTCCGATATACCTCTCGTATGTCGGCTCGATTTTGAGACCGCTTAAGACGATGTTGGATTATGCTTACATGTCCGTTGCACTTCGTACTTCGACTCGGATATGGCTCCGTCGACGTCCGTTTGATCTTCCGGTTCGGTTAAGATTACGTCCGTTGTATATTCGATTTAAGGCGATACGAACAACTCTAATACGGCGATATCGAAGAAAGATGGATGAAGTTGGAAAATGAAGGCCGTTATAAATTCTCCGATCAAGTGCAAGTATGTAAATGGTCTGTAGACCTCCCCTGCTCATTCGATCCGCTACTACGGGGTTGAATTAACATTCGAGGACGAATGTTTTAAAGGGGGGAGGATGTTATATCCGGCATTTTTGCATATTTGGAAAACTTGAACATAATTTTGGTTTGTGAGAAATAAGGCCAAATTTGGATTTTTCTTAGTAAGTGTATGCCGGTTATGGAAATTTGAACGTGAAAACACCGAATAAGGCCTAAGGGCAAAATTGGAATTTTGGAAATTTGCTTCGGAAATTTTAAGGCATGACTTATGAAGAATTGGACCAAAAAAAAAAAAAGAAAACAAAGGCCCAAAGGGGAGGCCCAACCGGCCATACCATGGTCCAAGTCCATGGGATTAATTAATTCCCATGTGATTAATATGTTATAAGAGAGGAGAGACTCAAGAACTTTCAAGAAACATAGAAGAGAAATCAAGAAAGAAAAAGGAAGAGCATTTCGGGTTTGAGGGAAAGAAAGAGAGAAAAAGAAGAAAAAATTTTGTGGAGCTCTAATCCTTGCCATAAAAATCTTGTTCTTTTGAATTTATAACAAGTTCAAGGCGCTCTTCAACGTAGCATAATTGGTTTGGCGGAAAAGCTTCGTTTGTGGAAGATTGAAATTTCAAGAAAGGTAAGAATTCTTTGTGTTTCATGATTTGGACATGAATTCATGTGTTATGATGATTTGAATTGAACAAGAATCATAAAAGTGTGGTGTGTGCATGCATGGCATGTGTGTGTATGAAAGGCATGTTTGGCCGTGTGCCATGTAGTGTGGGGATGTGATGAATTAATGTTATTTAGTTGGTTAGTTGTGTAGTAGTATGTGGAATTGAGTTAAAAACATGAAAATTTTATGTGTTAGAAAGACATGCATGGTGGCCGTGAGGTGCTATGTGTGTAGAAGAGTTGGTTGAATTTATTTAGTGTGTTAATTATGTTGTTATGACATGGTAAAATAAACAGAAGGTTAGTGGTGTTGTTGAAATGGAAGAAAAGTGAATGTTGGGCCGTGTGGTATGAATGATTTGAAGTAAGAATGAATTATTTTGTTTGGTATGTTAATGGTGTTGTGATAATGTTTATGATATGAATATAGGTTAAGTGGGTTGAGTTGATATTGATTTGAAAGTATGAAGTCGAAATATGAATCGTCGCATTTTGTTGGAAAGTAGATTAATGGTAGTATATCGTGATTTGTAATGATTGTAGAATTGTTGTGTTGGCTTGTTGTTGGTTATTACGAGCCGAGTTAAAATCTCGGGGTGTCCCCTTTATAGGGGAAGTCTTTGCCGAAATTTCGGTAGCCAAGTATGACCCTAAGATTGAAATGTTAGTTTGCATGAATAGTAATTGGTAAGAATGACCATTTGCGGTTTTTTGGACGAAACGGGAATTGAGATTGGACGCGCGTAAGGCGTAATCCGGGTATGTAAAGCCTTCCCTATCTTTCTTTGGCATGTTCCGAGTCTAGTAGGCTTGACGGCGAGCCTCGATGACATTTACTCGCTTCTCGTAGTGCGAGATTGAAATTGGCGCAAAATCTGTCAGTAAGATTGAATCCATTTCCTCCAAATTGACCTATAAGTATACAACTTCCATAAATGGAGTCGAAACACTCTAAAATGATTATGGGCGACTCCCTAAGGTTTATTATCTATAATTTCCGTATTTTACTATGGTTGGGTCCGAGGTGGGCCCACAATACCCCGATACTCCCGGTATGGTTCAAATTGATCTATTTCTCGTCCGTTTTTCATAAGTAGACTCTTAATTATGTTCCGTCCGCAAACTAATGAGCATAATGACTATCTATCGTACCTTGACATTAATACATCCGGAACGTTTCGGACACTCGTTCCGATATAATCCGATTATTCGATCCGATTTATTTCCGGACTATTTCGGTTTTATTCGTCCGTCCGTCGGTCGGTATGTATATGGTTTCTCATTTGTACGTTCGTGGATGCCTCAATGGTTCCTTCACCGCGCCGGGCCGAGTTCGTGATTCGTGCACCTCGGCCGCATTGTTCACCGCGTCCCTCGGATTGTGCGGGCCGGGATCTGTACGTATTTGATATGGTCGATATGACTGCTATGATCCGATTATGTGATATTACGGGGATGGCGGCCGGGATGGCATATGATTTGATTACGTTCGTCCACCGCGTCCCGTACTACGAGGGCCGGGTTCGTACCGCGTCCCTTATAAAAGGGCGGGATCGTCCGTATGTGAAAGTGATCGATGTGTACGTACGAAAAGAGATCCGATATGTACGTACGTATGTGATTATGACTCGCATGCATGGTTACGTCCGTTCAGTTCTGTATGTCCGATTTGGATTATGATCCTGTCTGTTCAGTTCTGTATGTCTGATTCGGATCATGACTCTGTCCGGCTCATTTCTGGAAATACGATTCGGGCTCGATTCTGTCCGTCATACATCCGAGCTCCGATTCCATCCGAGATTCTGTCCGTATGCTCGTAAGCCCGACTCCGCTTATGAATACGTCGTATGCACCGTAAGTCCGATTCCGCTCGAGTCCGTCCGTACACGCGGTAAGTCCGACTCGTTACGAATCCGATTCTATCTCGCTCTATTTCGTATTGCCGTCGCTCCGGTTTTACATATTTAATTCGATTATTACGATCATTTATAATTTGTTTCCGCTTTACATACTCGGTACATCTTCGTACGACCCCCCGTTCTTCGGGGGGCGTGTTACATGCCCACGTACGGACGCATCGGCATAGGATATCGGTCTGTCGTTGACGAGCTCCCTTTGATCCGGAGCCGATACTTTTGGTACATATACTTTGTTTTCTGTTTGCTATGTATATATGTCCATTTGGGTACGGCGGGGCCTGTCCCGTCTTACGCTTCGTTCGTATGTTAGAGGTCCGCGACATATACGCGAGGTATGGGTTATCACCGTCCGGGTAGGTATGTGTGATATGCGACTACGTACGATATACGGCCCCAACGGCTTCGTACGGGTTTCGGTATGTGTATGTATGTATGTATGTTTGTGCGACACGCCTTATGTCAGTATGGATTTATGTATGTCTGAATGGATTAACTATTAGTATGTCGGGTCTGATAAGTAGGTACGTATGGGTGTCCAAGTAGGACACCAATCACGGCCCACGGGGTTGGGTCGTGACAAAAGTGGTATCAGAGCGGTCGGTTCTCGGAATGTCTGCAGGCCGTGTCTAGTAGAGTCTTGTTTATTGGTGTGTCGGGCCCCACATCTATAAACAGGGAGCTACAGGACATCTAGGATGTTATGTTACCCTTTCTTGGAATCTTAGATCGTGCGATAGAGCCATATTGTTAGGATGGTCCCTCCCAACGAATTGCTGTGTCTACAGCAAGGCTCCGAAAAGAGCATTGCGTCAGTATTTTGGGAAGTTGTTTCTGACCCTATTTCTGCAGGTGATTGTAGGGTGACAGGGATGAAGAGGACAGTTTCTGATGATAAGGATGGGGGTGCCAAGAAGGCCCCCAGGATGTCACCGGGGCCGAGTAGGCGGAGCCCCAGTTATTCGATTGAGACTGATCCGTCAGAGGATCCTACGGAGGACAGCTATGATACCGATCCTTCAGAGGATCCAGCGACGATTCCTCCGGAGATGTTGACCCCCAGAGCAGAGGATTCCGCGGAGGGCGGCTACGAGACAGACCCTTCAGAGGATCCTGTGGCGACCCCTCCAGAGTCTGCGACCCCCAGTGAGGAGGATCCGTCTGAGTATGAGGCAGAGGCACCGGGAGAGGAGCTCCCCGACATCGTGCCAGCCGCTCCTATGATGGAGCATTATGTTCCGCCAGCCTCGTCAGTGAGCGTCACATCGTATTCCAGCCCTTTATCCTGGTCATCGGTGAACCAGGAGTCGTCGGACTACTTATATTCTTCGGACTCAGACGAGGAGGATAGCGAGGAAGAGTACCCTTCGCTTTATAGCTCGCTAGACCGTGGGAGATAGTTCGTCCTCAGGTATATAAGTGTTTATTGAGTATTTTATGAGTATATGAGTTTTCTGGAATTCCTTCTGTATGTGATTTTTATAAAACATTAGCCGGTGACAGTAGGGACGGCTGAGATGTCCCCGCTATAAGTATAAATCTATGAATCCCGAGTGGAGAATAAATTGTGAGTACAACTGAAGTAGGTATTGAGGAACCCGAAAGGGCAATATGGTAATTGTGTAATTTGGACCGGGGTGGGACCCGCTACGAAAGATTCGAAAAATTTATTAAGGTGCCGAACGCCTAAACTACGTGGCAAAGATCGTGTGGGGCAATGGACGCAGTGATATTTCTGATAATGCATCAGAATGTATAAAAGTTTCGAAGTTAAGCGTGCTAAGGCCAGGGTAGTTCTGGGATGGGTGACCCCCCTGGGAAGTATATCAAGAATTTTTTTTTCATAAATATGGATATGGAGGCTAAATGAGAATTTGGGGTAACCTAAGTGGAATTTGAGTATGTGAAGTGATTAGAGATTCAAAAAAAAAAAGAGAGAAAAGACAATTCGACTATGGTCGCGATTCTGTACGCTACATTTCTGCACCCCTGCTTTCGGTAAAGCTCTGTTTGTTACACCCTTATGCTTCTGAATCCCATTACGCATTTGTGTAATGTACCTCTGTATGTCCAACTCCGATCAAAATTCTGTCCGATATGCTTCGGCACGTCTGATTCTGATCTCGAATCTGTCCGATGAATTTCTGAACATCTGACTTTGGTACGAATCTGTCTGATATATTTCTGTATGTCCGCCTCTGATTACGAATCTGTGTGGCATACGTCTGTACATCTGACCTTGACTGCGAATCTGTCTGGTATATATGTCTATACGTCTGACTTTGATCTCAAATCTGTTCGATAAATCCCCCTGTATCTGACTCTGATTACAAATCCGTCTGATATACCTCTGTATGTCTGGCTCTGATTTTGAGACCGCTTAAGACGATGTTGGATTATGCTTCTCCGTTGCACTTCGTACTTCGACTCGGATATGGCTCCGTCGACGTCCGTTTGATCTTCCGGTTCGGTTAAGATTACGTCCGTTGTATATCGATTTAAGGCGATACGAACAACTCTAATACGGCGATATCGAAGAAAGATGGATGAAGTTGGAAAATGAAGGCCGTTATAAATTCTCCGATCAAGTGCAAGTATGTAAATGGTCTGTAGACCTCCCCTGCTCATTCGATGCTACAGGGTTGAATTAACATTCGAGGACGAATGTTTTAAAGGGGGGGAGGATGTTATATCCGGCATTTTTGCATATTTGGAAAACTTGAACATAATTTTGGTTTGTGAGAAATAAGGCCAAATTTGGATTTTTCTTAGTAAGTGTATGCCGGTTATGGAAATTTGAACGTGAAAACACCGAATAAGGCCTAAGGGCAAAATTGGAATTTTGGAAATTTGCTTCGGAAATTTTAAGGCATGACTTATGAAGAATTGGACCAAAAAAAAAAAAAAATAGAAAACAAAGGCCCAAAGGGGAGGCCCAACCGGCCATACCATGGTCCAAGTCCATGGGATTAATTAATTCCCATGTGATTAATATGTTATAAGAGAGGAGAGACTCAAGAACTTTCAAGAAACATAGAAGAGAAATCAAGAAAGAAAAAGGAAGAGCATTTCGGGTTTGAGGGAAAGAAAGAGAGAAAAAGAAGAAAAAATTTTGTGGAGCTCTAATCCTTGCCATAAAAATCTTGTTCTTTTGAATTTATAACAAGTTCAAGGCGCTCTTCAACGTAGCATAATTGGTTTGGCGGAAAAGCTTCGTTTGTGGAAGATTGAAATTTCAAGAAAGGTAAGAATTCTTTGTGTTTCATGATTTGGACATGAATTCATGTGTTATGATGATTTGAATTGAACAAGAATCATAAAAGTGTGGTGTGTGCATGCATGGCATGTGTGTGTATGAAAGGCATGTTTGGCCGTGTGCCATGTAGTGTGGGGATGTGATGAATTAATGTTATTTAGTTGGTTAGTTGTGTAGTAGTATGTGGAATTGAGTTAAAAACATGAAAATTTTATGTGTTAGAAAGACATGCATGGTGGCCGTGAGGTGCTATGTGTGTAGAAGAGTTGGTTGAATTTATTTAGTGTGTTAATTATGTTGTTATGACATGGTAAAATAAACGAAGGTTAGTGGTGTTGTTGAAATGGAAGAAAAGTGAATGTTGGGCCGTGTGGTATGAATGATTTGAAGTAAGAATGAATTATTTTGTTTGGTATGTTAATGGTGTTGTGATAATGTTTATGATATGAATATAGGTTAAGTGGGTTGAGTTGATATTGATTTGAAAGTATGAAGTCGAAATATGAATCGTCGCATTTTGTTGGAAAGTAGATTAATGGTAGTATATCGTGATTTGTAATGATTGTAGAATTGTTGTGTTGGCTTGTTGTTGGTTATTCTCGAGCCGAGTTAAAATCTCGGGTGTCCCCTTTATAGGGGAAGTGCTTTGCGAAATTTCGGTAGCCAAGTATGACCCTAAGATTGAAATGTTAGTTTGCATGAATAGTAATTGGTAAGAATGACCATTTGCGGTTTTTTGGACGAAACGGGAATTGAGATTGGACGCGCGTAAGGCGTAATCCAGGTATGTAAAGCCTTCCCTATCTTTCTTTGGCATGTTCCGAGTCTAGTAGGCTTGACGGCGAGCCTCGATGACATTTCTGCTTCTCGTAGTGCGAGATTGAAATTGGCGCAAAATCTGTCAGTAAGATTGAATCCATTTCCTCCAAATTGACCTATAAGTATACAACTTCCATAAATGGAGTCGAAACACTCTAAAATGATTATGGATGACTCCCTAAGGTCTATTAGCTATAATTTACGTACTTTAATATGGTTGGGTCTGAGGTGGGCCCACAATACCCTGATACTCCCGGTATGACTCAGATTGGTCTATTTACTGTCCGTTCTTCATAAGTAGCTCTTAATTATGTTCGTCCGCAAACTAATGAGCATAATGACTATCTATCCGTACCTTGACATTAGACCGACATCCGGAACGTTTACGGACACTGCGTTCGATATAATCTGATTATTCTGATCTGCTCTGTTTCCTGGACTATTTCAGTTTTATTCAGTCTGTCTGTCGGTCAGTATGTATATGGTTTCGCATTTGTCTGTTCGTGGATGCCTCAATGGTTCCTTCACTGCGCCCGGGCCAGGTTCTGTGATTCGTGCACCTCACTGCATTGTTCACCGCGTCCCTCGGATTGTGCGGGCCGGGATCTGTCTGTATTTGATATGGTCTGATATGACCTGCTATGATCTGATTATGTGATATTACGGGGATGGCGGCCAGGATGGCATATGATTTGATTCTGTCTGTCCACCGCGTCCCGTACTACGAGGGCCGGGTTCTGTTACCGCGTCCCTTATAAAAGGGCCGGGATCTGTCTGTATGTGAAAGTGATCTGATGTGTCTGTCTGAAAAGAGATCTGATATGTCTGTCTGTATGTGATTATGACTCTGCATGCATGGTTCTGTCCGTTCAGTTCTGTATGTCCGATTTGGATTATGATTCTGTCTGTTCAGTTCTGTATGTCTGATTCGGATCATGACTCTGTCCGGCTCATTTCTGGAAATCTGATTCGGGCTCTGATTCTGTCTGTCATACATCTGAGCTCCGATTCCATCTGAGATTCTGTCTGTATGCTCTGTAAGCCTGACTCCGCTTATGAATCTGTCTGTATGCACTGTAAGTCTGATTCCGCTCATGAGTCCGTCTGTACACGCGGTAAGTCCGACTCTGTTACGAATCCGATTCTATCTGCTCTATTTCTGTATTGCCGTCTGTTCCGGTTTTACATATTTAATTCTGATTATTACGATCATTTATAATTTGTTTCCGCTTTACATACTCGGTACATCTTCGTACTGACCCCCTGTTCTTCGGGGGCTGTGTTACATGCCCACAGGTACGGACGCATCGGCATAGGATATCAGTCTGCTGTTGACGAGCTCCCTTTGATCCGGAGCTGATACTTTTGGTACATATACTTTGTTTTCTGTTTGCTATGTATATATGTCCATTTGGGTACGGCGGGGCCCTGTCCCGTCTTCTGCTTCTGTTCTGTATGTTAGAGGTCTGCAGACATATCTGTGAGGTATGGGTTATCACTGTCTGGGTAGGTATGTGTGATATGCGACTCTGTCTGATATACTGGCCCTAACGGCTTCTGTACAGGTTTCAGTATGTGTATGTATGTATGTATGTTTGTGCGACACGCCTTATGTCAGTATGGATTTATGTATGTCTGAATGGATTAACTATTAGTATGTCGGGTCCTATAACGAGGCCACCTCTCTGCTATTCGCACTCCGCCGATGTCGGGGAGCAAGAAGGGCTCCCACTCCGGCTCCGGCACCTCCGGTTCCCCACACGAGGCCCCAATTCGGGAGATGAGACGGCTATCCTTCGTTAACCCAAATAGTGGCCACTCGGGCTCACCGACGGGGCATGGAATTTGGTGATGGGGGTCGCGGAAAAAGGACTAGAAGGAGTACGAAGGGGGACGGTACAGGAGCACTTTGAGTACTCGGACCGCATCGAAGTGCTAGAGTTTTGGGGTCCCGACATGCAGCCGACTTCAGCGATGCGGGGCTACCCCCACCGCGGTGCGCGCGATGTGACGAGGCCACACTCACGGACGGTTATTTAGATAGAGCTTGCTTTGTTTGCGGTCGGATTGGCCATGTGATGCGCGATTGCCCGCGGAGGTATGATAGAGATCAAGCTCGGCCCCCGCCGGGTTGGTCGGGCTATGGAGTTTTGGGTCCCGGTATAGCGGTGAGTCTAGCCGAGAGACCACCCGTATCACGATGCCTTCGGTGCGGCCGAGATTACATGCGGGGCCGTGTCGCGCGGGTACGGATGTTTGCTATGCTGTGCTAGGTCGGGTCATTTTATGCGCGACGCCCATCTCGACGTGGCGTAGGGTTCGACCCACGAGAGTAGTAATGGCGATCGACGGATCCCGAGCCATCCCCGATGCCGTGCACTGCATATCATTAGTATTTTTCTATAATGTAAATGCATCAACCGATTTAGGTTCTACGATGTTATATATATCGCGAGCGTATTGGGTTGGAAACTCGATAGAAGTCGGGTAGGTTGGGACGGATTAGACTAGCATAAGAGAGGGGCATATTAGACCTAAATTGGACCGGACAATTCAAGTTTCGATAAGGAGGACCTATCAACTTAAGGCCGCGTACGGAGCGAAGCTAATTGCTCAACGACCTACAAGTAATCTGGGCTTCCAAAATGGATATGTTAAGCGACGTGTGAGGCATCTATGAAGGAGACCTCCCCAAAGTGTCACAATACCCGATGAGGCCAGTTTAACATTCGAGGACGAATGTTCTAAAGGGGGGGAGGATGTTATATCCCGCATTTTGAGCAATCGGATAATTCAAGGCCAATGCGGGAGGACGACAAGTAAGGCCCTATCTTTATTTTTGTTAAGCATATGAATGGCTTATGAAGCATTTAGAAGCGGAATTGTTAAGAAAGGTCAAGGGTACAAAGGGACATTCGCACTACGCCTCGTAGAAATATAAAGGAAGGCGAAGGGTAAACTTGGAATTTGGAAAATATTTTTATGAATCACAATTTGTCATGAGAGAAATATATTTGGGCTTGGAAAAATTTCAAGAAAAATGGGGAGGCCCAACCGGCCATAGTTATGGCCCAAGACCCATGTGAAATTAAATCCATGTGATTAAAATGGAGGCTAATCTCTATTCTTCATCATAATTCAAGAAGGTTCAAGAAAAGAAAAATTTGAAGGAGAGAAACAAATAGCAAGATTCGGCCAAGAGAAAAATTCCAAGAAAAAAATTACAAAAATTTTCCAAAAATCATTTCCTACCTATTCAAGAGTCCCTAGCAAGGTGGAGAGGTCTTTGGAGTAAGAAGCACATGTATTCATACAAGTTGAAATCTCTAACCAAGTGAAGAATTGAAGAAAAGGTAAGGTTTGATTCCTTCTTGCATGTTGTGGATGATTTTGCATGTGTAAGGTGTAAGAAAATGGATGAAATTCATGGAAGAGTAGAAACTATGGTGTGGCCGTGAGGTGTGATGTATATGGGTGTGTATGGAAATCATGTTTTAATTATATTATCTAGTGTTTGGTTGTTATTATTGTCTATACTATGTTGATAATGGAAATTGAATGATTTTGGAAAAGTTGTGGTTGTGAATATATGATGTTGGCCGTGTGGTATATAGTAGGTGTAGCCGTGTATATGTGTTGATTTATGAAAGAATGGAGAGCATGTTTTATTTAATATCTAGGTTGTTATATTATGGATTTCATGTTGCGAATAGAAGCTTAATAACCTTGTGAAGTTGTGGTAGTTGGAGACTTGTTATGTGAAGTTTATGTAAATGGAATATAATGAATCTTGCATGCATGGAAGATAATGAGCCTTGTATGATATTGTTGGTATATGAATTAGTAGGTTGTTATTGTTTTCATTGGAGTTGGAAGGTTTTGAAGGAAGTAGTATGTTGATTGAAGTGTTAGAATGTAACTTGGATTGAAGTTGGAAATTGTTAATATGGTTGTAATATTATGATTGATAGTTTGGCCGGGTTGAATTCAGGATTGTTGTTGATGAGAATTGGCTAAGATGATTTTGGGGAATGATGTATTTACGGAGGAAGTGCTTTGCGAAATTTCGGTAGACAAGTGTCGCTTTGAGATTTTACTTCTAGACACTTGAACTAACATTTAGGTAAACATGACCAAATCAGTAGATTCTCGGCGAAGTTGGAGCTTGAATTTGGAATAGCATAAGGAGCGAAAAGAGGTATGTAAGGCTTCACCCTTCTTTCTATGGCATGTCTTAGACGTACTAAGTCGACTACGTGTCCCGAGACCATTCCTTTTCTCGGAATCTAAGATTGAAAATAGTTACTATTCATTCAGTAGAATTGAATTAGAACTTGCATAAAATGTTGGAAAAACTTCTTGGACATCCAGAACTTACACAAATAGGACTCGATCACCCTAAGACTCTCCCAAGTGACGCCATGGACTGTAGTATACGTAAATTTGATATGCCGCCTCATTTGACTCGAGGTGGGCCCACTATTCCCGAATTCTTTCCTATTGTCCCCATTGACTTATTTTCATTCTATAGTTAAGAAAAGTTTTTGGTTATTATTTTAACTACTAAATCATAGTTGTTTTAACTAATCCCTCATCCCAAAACATGATTTTCCTTCCTAAAAGTTTACAAATGTTTTCTAAAATATTCGTTTTCTCCAAAAACTAAGTTTTACAATATTGCAAGCCTTAATGACTAAGACGACGACTATGACTCTATGATGAAGAAAATGATAATTCTATGATTAAAGGTTCCAAGTCTATGATTCCGTGCCGAGATGAGAACGTTAAACTATTTCTTGAATCCTCGGCTACTCATGAATAGTGTTTTCCTTTAAAGATTCTAAGTACACGAACGATGCCCTATGATCCTATGTTACACTTTCTCATGATATTGCTCTCCACTAATAGTCTCTCGCCTTATATTAATCATCCCTTCAAGGTGAGATAAAGCGCCCTTAATTATTCTATAATATAATCGGAGGTTCCCGACCTTACGCCACTCCGATGGATACACGATTTTCTTGGGCTCCCTCGCATGCTATGATATATATACATATATGTTTAAAAATGTATTTTGGGGGGAAAAGAAGGAAAAGGGCAGCTATGAGCGCCGGGCTATACTCACACGTGCATGTATCCGTACTTGACTTGATATCATCCCGGACGCGGGATGCCCGGACGCGGGATTTTGCTATGTGGGCGAGCCGACATCGTTCGGTGCTATGACTTACTATACTATGGTATACTATGCTATGCTACGCTACTATGACATACTATGCTATGCTATGACACTATGATATACTACGCTATGCTATGATACTATGATACACTATGACACGACATAAATTCTATTTTCTATGTCTATGAAAAGAAATACCCTCTTTTTAAAAAGGAAAAACAAGCATGCATGGCATCCGGCCCGAAAGGGGTGTTTCTATGCACAGGTGACTTTCTTATCTCAGTGTATATCCATGACTCCCCACGATATTGTTACTTACAATCTATGCTCTTGTTTATTTTATTTTTCATGTCTTACATACTCGGTACACTATTCGTACTGACGCCCCTTCATGTGGGCTGCCGCGTTTCATGCCACGCCGGCAGTCGAGATAGCGGAGTTGATCCCTGGAGTTCTCTCGAAGATTTTTGCAAAGCTCCGGTGTTTTTGAGCCCCCCCTTGGTATTACTTTTGTGTGTATATATATTCGGGCACGGCAGCCTCGGCCCTTCCTATGTATATATGTGTACTATGTTTAGAGGCTCGTAGACAGATATGTACAGTAGCTATTTGTACTTCTGATTGTCCCCGTCGCTGTATAGTATGATAGTAAAGCTTATTAGCCTATGTCCATGATTGTGCTATTTATGTTATTGCTAGTAGAAAAAAAAAACGGCGTAGTTCATATGTGCAATAAGAGTCAGCGGGTTCGCTCGGCTCCGATTAGGGTCGGGTGCCCATCACACCCTAGTAAGGGGACGGCGTGACAATAAGTGCCGCCCGGGACCTAAGTGCAAAATTCGTAATTTTACGTGTTGAAACCTATAAATAGTTCTCTCGTAGGGTTTTTATTAGGATCAGTTCGATATTTTTAGTTTTGGACTTAGAACATAAAATACTCTCAAGTTTTTGAAGGTTCTAACATCAATCCAATTATTCTCAATTCCTCTTATTCAAAGTAAGCAATTATGAAC
>NW_026715550.1:0-20044 GCF_029784015.1 Lycium ferocissimum | reverse complement strand
TTCCCAAGATCTCAACAACGTCGTTAAACACCAAACATTAGTCATAAACACTTAGAAATCCAATTCTAAGCTAGCACTTCATTTATAGAAATTTGGGCAGCATTTCAGAATTCAACAACCCCAGAATTCAACTCGGTCAATATCATCAACAACAATACCAACAATCATATTAGCAACATCAACAATCAATTCAAAACGATTTTAAACATTAGTAGCTCTTTTCTACATAATTCGACAACATTCCATTTACATTCAATCCAACTACATACATTCAAGCCAATATCAATGCTCACACGTTCAAGTACTAATCCGAAACCTTTCAAAACAAGATTCAAGAACATTTCAAACAATCCGCAATATTCAAAACAACCCAACCAATATACAATGCCACCCAAAACCTCCCAAACTCCTCGACAAAAGCAACACAACACATTCTTTCTTTCCAAATTCATGAACTACACCAACAATCCACACGTTAACAACATTATCCTCATAAATACAAGAAACTATATTTAATTCACATTGGCTTCCAAAACAACACACTCGATTTTAACTTCAACTTGAACCATTAAACCTTCATTTTACATCATAGAATCCACAACAACAACAACCAAAACACTAAGTAAATTTAGTTCATTCCTTGTCACAAAACAGCCCATACTCACGGCTCAACATCAACATACAAAGTTTCATGAATTTCATCCATTTCTACACACTATTCCCTCAGTTCTAATCCGTTAAACTCTGAACAAACTTGTTAACAATGAAAAAGGAACCTTAATATTACCTCAAGTGTGCAGCCACCATGTCCACCCTCTTATTCTTGGTTGATTTTTAGCTCAAATTGAAGGCAACGCGACGTACGACACTTTTCTCTTCATGGGCTTCGAATTCGAGGCGCTGATTTTGGTCAAAATTAGTTTTTCTCTCTAGGCTCTCCTCTCTTTTTCTCCAGAATTTTCTGGGTGTTTTGGTATGAAAAATGAGGGGAAAAGGCTGATATTTCATTTAAAAAGGTGTGGGTAATGGGAGTTGGGCTCGGGTTGGGCCTGGCCCACTGACCTTTCTGCCTTAAAAGGTCCATATCTCCTTATCCCGATGTCGCCTGTGAACCCACGACCTATGGTTGGAAAGCTATTTCAATTATCTACAACTTTCATTCTGGGAGTTTTCCCAAATTCCAAATTCATAATACCGCTTTGGCCCCTCGAAGTCGATCACCCGAAGACGTTTTCTAAAATCGTCCTTTTGAGGGGTTACACTCATTTTTAGCTTATGGGTCCTTCTTAGGACTTGCTCAACTTCACATGTACTACCCATATCTCTCTTCATATGTCCTTTATAAAATCCCGACATGTGGGTCCCACCTTAACACACGGCCACTTTGGCCTTTCATGAAATTTTTATTTCAACTTAGCCCCTAATTTCCCTTAATATTCCATACCAATAAAATTCATAAACAATTTATGCATTACACCAAATCGAAAAATAGCCTTGTCCTTAACTTGTCGCAACTAACTTAAAATATTCCAACGTACAAAATACGGGATATAACATATCGGAGACGTTCCATGAAGTTTTGAAAGGTACAAGTCATAGAAAGTTCGTAACAATGAAGTAAAGGATGAATTACGATCTCGTAAGTCATAACCGAAAAGGACAACCTTGAAACCATAGTACATAACCATTATCAAGTATGATTAATGATAAATGTCATGTATGGAGATTCTTAGAAGATTCCGGGACCAAGCAAAGCGAAGAAAATAAGTTTGTCAAAAATTTGAAAAAAAAAAAAAGTCGGCAGAATTCTGGACAGAATTTTGGGTCAAATTTGGAGTGGTGTATCTCCAGGTATATGAGGAGTTTTAAGGTGTTTCAAAATCTTAAAATAAGTTCATCGAGTCTAGTTTCCAACGCAATAAACCGTTCGTCAATCTGACATCAGAGCAGGGAGTTATGGGCATTTTAAAACCGACAGTCAGAGGAACCCGAACTCCGGGAATCCGGAAAAATCCACACAAAGCCCACTTATGTTTTGACCCGGCCCAATCCGAATTTGGCACCTATAAAAGGGCCTCTACACTTCATTTTAGTCATTTTTTCTTCAACTCCATAATCCTCTAGAACTCCCCTAACCTCTCCACACCTCTCTAGAATTTTCCACACTTCTCTCTCCACTACAAGAATATTCTTGAAGGCTCTCCACCATTCCAAAACATTCTATACCATCACAAAAGAGGATTAAACTGCAAAACCCCAAGCTAAGTCATGGAGAAGGATTGTTCTTGTCTCCACTTAATGTTGTGATAAATTTGGTCTTGGAAGAAGTTGAGTGGGGTGAAGTTCTTCTAGTGTAAGGTATGTTCTCCATCTTATTTCTCATGATTAAGTTGATTTGAAGGTTTAGCAAGTCCTATAAAAGAAGAGAACCATAGTATAGAAGTTGCAAATTATTAAAGTGAAGATGATGATTATTGAATGAATTTGAAAGGAGATTTTGGATTAATTTGAGATAAAATTGAATATAATTTTTTGATTATGGTATTGTGGATATTGTTATGGTTAGTTGAGAAATGTGGAAAACATCGTGTGGGATGTTTTATGGAGCCTATTGGCGTTGATAATATTGTTGTGATGTTGGTAGTGTTGTTGTTGTTGATTGTTGGATTATGATTTCGGGCTAGGTATATAAACAGGGGAGGTGCTGCCCAAATTTCGGCAGATTTTAAGGAGGTTTAATTTGAAGGCCTAGGATACGTATAGAGCAGTGAGCCTAACCATAGTATGAATGGTCTTATAGGTAGATTGCGAAATCAAAAATTGTTACACCTCGCATTTTTGTATATTGGAACATTCCGAGTTAATTGCGGAAAGTTAGGGACAAGACTACTTAGAGATAAGAAGTCGAGATTTTTAACTACGATTCTATTTTAAGTTGTGAGTTGCTTGCAAGTGTGGGTGGCATGAAATACTAAGGAAGTTTGGGACCAAAGATGAATTGTGGGAAAAATGGAGAAATTTCATGAAACTTAAGGAGCCATGTGGCCGGCCACATGGGATGTGGGCCATGGCCACATGGAAGGCTATTATATGTAATAAGAGGGATGACTACTAGTCATCTTCATCATTTGTGTCCAAGGAAATTTCAAGAAACTTTGAGAGAAAGAGAGGAGCAACCATTCGGCTCCCTCCCTAGCCGAGCAACACCAAGAAAAAAGTGAGGAAAATAAATAGTTTTCTCTAGCAACTCAACTCATTAGAAGGTAAGGAACAACATAGAGTGATTGTTGGAGCTTGCAAAACACTCTTCTTGCTAAAGAGAAGCCTAGCCGAAGTGGAGAAGTGAAGAGGAAAGGTATGGTTCAATCTTTGTTCTTATGTGTTATGCATGGTTTGTGGATATTGTAGGATGTGAAAATGAATGAAAAACATGAAAGTATAAATGTTGAAGTTGGACCGTGAAAGTGGCCATTTGGCCGTGTATGTGTGTTGTATGTTATGAGTGATGAGTTAATTGTATTTAGCTTGTTGTGTGTGTTGTTGTAATGTGTTGAAATGGATGGAAATCATGAAATCTTGAAGGATGGGTGTTGGCCGTGTATGGGCGCTTTAGGGCAGCCATGGTAGACTAATGTTATATGGTGTTTTGGTTGTTGTCGTCATGCGTTATATGATGTAAAAATGATGGTTAATGATCCCAAGTTGAAGCAAAAATTGTGTGGGCTGATTTAAAGATTAAGATGGCTTAATGTAGTTGCTTGAACTTGTAAGAGTAATGATGTTAAAGTATGGTTTGTTAGTGTAATGCATGAATTTGGAAGGAAAGAATATGTTTGGTGTTATCCTCGGGTTTGGAGGCAATTTCGGGTAAGTTGGAACAATATTTGGCTTGTTTGAAATATTGTATGACTTGCTTAAAGTGCTCTTGCATATGGTTTGAATGGGTTCGGGTGGAAAATTGAATGTATGAGCGTTAATGTTAATTTCATTATATGAAGTTAGTTGAATATATTGGAATGTCCCTAAGTATGTAGCAACATGTGTTTAAGGTTGGAATGTGTTTGGATTGAATATCAAAGTTGGAATATATATTGATTATTGATATTGTAGTTTGGTTGTTGGTTTGGTTGTTGATGAATTTGGCCGAGTTGAAATCTCGGGGTTAGTGCGTTTATAGGGGAAGTGCTGCCGAAATTTCGGTAGAATTTAATGTTCGTTTGGAATTGAACTCTTAAAGGCGTATGGCTAATGTTAATATATTTGGCGTTATGTAGATCTTGGCGTACCCGAAGCTTGAAGGTTGACTAAGCTTGCGAGCGGATAAGGTATGTAAGGCATCGCTTTCTCTTTTTGGCATGTCTTAGTGATACTAGGCTATGACCCGAGCCTTGGAGTAATTCCACTCTTAGAATCCGAGCTTAGGTATGTACTTTGTTCATTCCTTAAGATCTATTCTTTGATGGGACCAAAGTAAGACTTTCATGTTTTCAAAAGATTGAATTTCAAAGGTCTTATAAAGAATTTTGACTACAAAAGGGTCCCGAACTTCAAACGTCCGTAACTTTTGTATACGAGCTCGGAACGCCCCAAAACATAATAGGTAAGCTCATAAGGCATAACTTTCCCCTAATTCTCGTAGTCGGGCTCGGATGGGGGCCGACAACCGTTCGTGGGGCCCGCGGCTTTTATGCTCGTCCTTAATGGTCTTTGAAGAAACTTAGTGCTATTTTTCTCTTCGACTTCCGCATATGAATCTCTTATTGTTTAATGAGTTATGAATATGATTTTATGCATATGGTTGCTCACGACTCTGCTCGTGCTCATAGTCATCACCTCGTTCACCGGATCCCGAGCCGGTTATGCTTCGTGCGCATTATGGTATACATTCCGGTGTGATGCTGTGTTACGGTTCACCGAGCTCCTCTCTGAGGGCCGGTTCCGTTTGGTGTGATGTCGTGTTATGGCGTTATGGTTGGCTATGATGTGTTACGGGGATATGTCGGGTTACGGAGATATGAAATCTTCTGGTGTGATGCTGTGGCGTGGCGCCAACGACAGGTGGGCGACCACCGTTCTAAGAGCCTATGCATGATTTACATTTTTAACCAAATATTTTGATATTTTGCATATTATGTCTACTTTTGTACTTTGCCATCATGATTCTGTATTCCTGCTTTACATACTCGACATGTTCTCATCGACCCCCTTTCTTCGGGGGCTGCGTTTCATGCCCGCAGGTACCGACGCTCAGTCTGAAGATCCACCCGCTTAGGACATCTACTCTGCTTCTTGAGGGCGCTCCTTCGTCCGGAGCCTATATTTGGTATATATATACTTTTCTGATGCATATGTACATATTTATTCAGGGGTACGACGGGGCCCTGTCACGTCATATGTTTTGTTACTCTGTTTAGAGGTCTGTGGACATGTCTGTGGGTATGGTTACGTACGTACGTGCCTATATGTGTGTTATGTGTTTTTTTTTTCGGGCGGTCCACCCGCCGCGGGCTCCGCAATTTCGGCTTGCCTTTGTGTATATTACGAGATTTTGTACGTTATGACATATGTTTGCTAATTTGCGACAATAATCTGAGACCATATGTGATTATATATGATTATGCATGGTAGTATGCCAATTCTGAGTGTTAAGTGCGTACGAGTGTCCAACTCGGACATTAGTCACGGCCTACGGGGTTGGGTCGTGACAAAAGTGGTATCGTAGCGGTTAGTCCTCGGAATGTCCACGACCGTGTCTAGTAGAGTCCCGTTTATCGGTGTGTTGTGCACCACATCTATAAACAGGAGGCTACAGGACATTTAGGATACTACCTTTCTTTCTGATCTTAGATCGTGCGATAGAGCCGTGTTATTAGGATGATTTCTTTCTGACGAAATTGCTATATTTTCAGCTATGCCTCCGAGAAAAGCGACGGCGGCCCGGAAGGGCAAGTCCACGAGACTCCGGCGAGACTAGTCAGGCCCGCAGAGTCACTAGGGCCCGTACCCAGCCTGAGCTGGAGACTGTGCTTCCGACAGCCAGCTCGGCGACGCCACCCGTATCAGAGGGGATCGAGCGCACGGTTGCGGATCGGAGGGCGCTTCACCGCCGGTTTCTAGAGCCCCGGCACACAGCCTCTAGCCCCACGGCCCGGGGCGGAGGATGCAGCTATGCGAGAGGCGGTGCGCTTATTGACCGGATGGGTGGCGACTCGGGGAGCAACGACGTGAGTCGCGGTGATCGGGTACACGGGGTAGGCGGCCGAGGGCCCGTGAGTTTTGACCTGTAACCCTCCGAGTTCTTCGGGACAAAGCCCTCGAAGAAGACCCCAGAGTTTCTTAGGGAGATGCGGCGCACCTTACGGCCGATTAAGGCCTCTCCGACGGGAGTCGGGCCGAGTTGGACCCGCTCGTATTGCACGATGTCGCGCCAATTGGTACGAGTCTTGGGAATTAGCTAGGGGTAGAGGAGCCCCTCCTGCTGTGTGGGATGAGTTCACGGAGGCTTTTCTGAGACATTTTCTACCGCCAGAGCTACGGAGGGCCAAATTGGACAGATTTTTATCACTCAGGCAGCGGGGCCGCAGTGTCAGGGAGTATAGCTTGGAGTTTGACTCTGCGGCTCGGTATGCACCTACGTTGGTGGTGACATGACCGACAGGATGCATCATTTTATTAGGGGTTTGGATAAGTATCTGATCGATAATTGCCTAGCCGTGGCTGCCCAGCCAGGAATGGATATTGCCCGCGTACAGGCGTACGCTCAGGGCATGGAAGATAGACACAGGGGACATCAGCCGGATCGACATTTTGACGGGAGCCAGCCCAAGAGGGCTAGGTCAGCCGGTATGCTTTCGGGGATTCTCGAGGCGGACAGCCTCGGCGGTAGAGGACGGTGAGATATTCCTCCCGGCCATCCCGAGTACACCCCTTCGGCGCGGGGAGACCGCCGCGCGGGATATTCGTGAGCGGGCCGGAGAAGCTCCGGGCTTCGTTCTCACGGATTCCCGGCGCAGGTACCGATCAGCCAGGGCCATCCAGACCTCTGTGTTCCCACTGTGGGAGGCACCACCCTGGAGAATGCTATCGGGCCACAGGCGCTTGCTTTATTTGCGGGCGTCGGGACCACCTTATGCGAGATTGCCCGCGTGGAGGTAGTGCGAGTGATGCGGCTCGACCTGGTAGGAAGTAGTATCCATAAAAGTGGTTCGTGTGCCGGTTCCTCTTCTTACTCCAGTTATGTGCGCGCCCGCGGGCGTGATTTTACTAATATTAGCCGGCACCGGCCGGGTCGTGGTAGAGGTCGCGGCGGAGCCTCCGGTTCCGGGTCTTACAACTCCATCGAACCGCATATACGCGCTAGCCATAGAACGGGTACGACCGAGCTAGGCATTTTGGGGGACCTTTTGTGATGCGCGGTTGTATATGCGTGTATCGACTGGTTAGTAGGTAATACCCGTGACCACGGGATGAACCGCTTATCGACCCTTATATTCTCATATATGCGTATCTGTAGTATAATTGCTGCTTAACGGCGGCAGGTGGAAATTCGAGGGTCGATAATCAGGTATTGATAAATAACGGTGATTAAGGCGTATTCATTGTTATTACGGATTTGGGAGGCTAGGGTAGGAAGTAGTAATACCCCTAGGTGACAAGTGAATATGGAGAGTCGAGAGAAGGGCAAAATAGTAATTGTGTTACGAGGGCGTCCGAAAAACTGTCAAGACTTTACTTTACTTCAAGTTACGTGACAAGGGTCGTGTGGTGAGGTGAGTGTGATTTTACTAATGTTAGAGCATCGCATTCCATCGGAATTCCGAGGTTAAGCGTGCTAGAGTAAGGGAAATTTTAGGATGGGTGACCCCCCTGGGAAGTTTTGAAAATTTTACAACTTCAGCCAAAAGAGGTAAATGGGGAGCTAGAATAGTCTAAAGGGACTTAGAATATACTGAGCAGGCGGAAAGCTTAAGAGACCGCGTAAGCCGGAAGGGACTAAATCGGGCATAGTAAAAGAAGGTGCGTCACGGCGCTAGAATCAGGGACAATTTGAGTGGTATTTGGGAGATCTTTTGTGAGGGAGGTGTTGGCAATTATATATGTGTACTGGAAAGCGCGCAGTACTCCATGTATAACCAGGTTATCGGGTGAACGTATCCCGGCAACCAGTGTGACGGTATACGAAAGGCATTAATCGGACAGGGCAACAAAGTTCAAGCGAAAAGGGGAATAATGATAAGTGGCAATAAAATGAGGCAAACCAATATTGTTTTTACTATAAAATTAACTAGGCTTGGAAACACCGACATAACGCATACTACACACACACTCACGGAAGAGGAAAAAAAAACATCCATAACACATAAGGGTGAACCGATAAATGCGTCACGTGAGGCGAATATCATCGATTGTAATAAAATAAGTGCACCCCAAAAAGCTTCTTGGGAAAAATAAGCGAGTAGCAAATGATCCTAAGTACAAGATAAAGACGGATGAAGCCCCGCCTTTCTCCATGATATTCGATATAGATGTTCGAATTACGGGTAAGGTTCCTCGCCGGAACAAGTCAGTGAGTTCTAGAAACCGGAAGGATAACACTACGGACGTGCAAACGGATTAAAGGCGGCGGGACGTAAATAAAGGAACCCCCCCCCCCCCCGAGACCTTTTAAGACCCCATAAGACTAGTTGAACATTCGAGGACGAATGTTCTAAAGGGGGGAAGGATGTTACACCTCGCATTTTTGTATATTGGAACATTCCGAGTTAATTGCGGAAAGTTAGGGACAAGACTACTTAGAGATAAGAAGTCGAGATTTTCAACTACGATTCTATTTTAAGTTGTGAGTTGCTTGCAAGTGTGGGTGGCATGAAATACTAAGGAAGTTTGGGACCAAAGATGAATTGTGGGAAAAATGGAGAAATTTCATGAAACTTAAGGAGCCATGTGGCCGGCCACATGGGATGTGGGCCATGGCCACATGGAAGGCTATTATATGTAATAAGAGGGATGACCACTAGTCATCTTCATCATTTGTGCCCAAGGAAATTTCAAGAAACTTTGAGAGAAAGAGAGAAGCAACCATTCGGCTCCCTCTCTAGCCGAGCAACACCAAGAAAAAAAGTGAGGAAAATAAATAGTTTTCTCTAGCAACTCAACTCATTAGAAGGTAAGGAACAACATAGAGTGATTGTTGAAGCTTGCAAAGCACTCCTCTTGCTAAAAAGAAGCCTAGCCGAAGTGGAGAAGTGAAGAGGAAAGGTATGGTTCAATCTTTGTTCTTATGTGTTATGCATGGTTTGTGGATATTGTAGGATGTGAAAATGAATGAAAAACATGAAAGTATAAATGTTGAAATTGGACCGTGAAAGTGGCCATTTGGCCGTGTATGTGTGTTGTATGTTATGAGTGATGAGTTAATTGTATTTAGCTTGTTGTGTGTGTTGTTGTAATGTGTTGAAATGGATGGAAATCATGAAATCTTGAAGGATGGGTGTTGGCCGTGTATGGGCAGTTTCGGGGCAGCCATGGTAGACTAATGTTATATGGTGTTTTGGTTGTTGTCGTCATGCGTTATATGATGTAAAAATGATGGTTAATGATCCCAAGTTGAAGCAAAAATTGTGTGGGCTGATTTAAAGATTAAGGTGGCTTAATGTAGTTGCTTGAACTTGTAAGAGTAATGATGTTAAAGTATGGTTTGTTAGTGTAATGCATGAATTTGGAAGGAAAGAATATGTTTGGTGTTATTCTCGGGTTTGGAGGCAATTTCGGGTAAGTTGGAACAATATTTGGATTGTTTGAAAATATTGTATGACTTGCTTAAAGTGCTCTTGCATATGGTTTGAATGGGTTCGGGTGGAAAATTGAATGTATGAGCGTTAATGTTAATTTGATTATATGAAGTTAGTTGAATATATTGGAATGTCCCTAAGTATGTAGCAACATGTGTTTAAGGTTGGAATGTGTTTGGATTGAATATCAAAGTTGGAATATATATTGATTATTGATATTGTAGTTTGGTTGTTGGTTTGGTTGTTGATGAATTTGGCCGAGTTGAAATCTCGGGGTTGGTGCGTTTATAGGGGAAGTGCTGCCGAAATTTCGGTAGAATTTAATGTTCGTTTGGAATTGAACTCATAAAGGCGTATGGCTAATGTTAATATATTTGGCGTTATGTAGATCTTGGCGTACCCGAAGCTTGAAGGTTGACTTAGCTTGCGAGCGGATAAGGTATGTAAGGCATCGCTTTCTCTTTTTGGCATGTCTTAGTGATACTAGGCTATGACCCGAGCCTTGGAGTAATTCCACTCTTAGAATCCGAGCTTAGGTATGTACTTTGTTCATTCCTTAAGATCTATTCTTTGATGGGACCAAAATAAGACTTTCATGTTTTCAAAAGATTGAATTTCAAAGGTCTTATAAAGAATTTTGACTACAAAAGGGTCCCGAACTTCAAACGTCCGTAACTTTTGCATACGAGCTCGGAACGCCCCAAAACATAATAGGTAAGCTCATAAGGCATAACTTTCCCCTAATTCTCGTAGTCGGGCTCGGATGGGGGCCGGCACCCATTCGTGGGTCCCGCGGCTTTTATGCTCGTCCTTAATGGTCTTTGAAGAAACTTAGTGCTATTTTTCTCTTCGACTTCCACATATGAATCTCTTATTGTTTAATGAGTTATGAATATGATTTTATGCATATGGTTGCTCACGACTCTACTCGTGCTCATGGTCATCACCTCGTTCACCGATCCCGGCCTAAGCTATGCTTCGTGCGCATTATGGTATACATTCCGGTGTGATGCTGTGTTACGGTTCACCGAGCTCCTCTCTAGAGGGACGGGTTCCGTTTGGTGTGATGCTGTGTTATGGCGTTATGGTTGGCTATGATGTGTTGCGGGGCTATGTCGGGTTACGGAGATATGAAATCTTCTGGTGTGATGCTGTGGCGTGGCGCCAACGACAGGCGGGCGATCACCGTTCTAAGAGCCTATGCATGATTTACATTTTTAACCAAATATTTTGATATTTTGCATATTATGTCTACTTTTGTACTTTGCCATCATGATTCTGTATTCCTGCTTTACATACTCAGCACATGTTCCGTACTGACCCCCTTTCTTCGGGGGCTGCGTTTCATGCCCGCAGGTACCGACGCTCAGTCTGAGGATCCACCCGCTTAGGACATCTACTCTGCTGAGAGCGCTCCTTCGTCCGGAGCCTATATTTGGTATATATATACTTTTCGGATGCATATGTACATATTTATTCAGGGGTACGGCGGGGCCCTGTCCCGTCATATGATTTTGTTACTCTGTTTAGAGGTCTGTGGACATGTCTGTGGGTACGGTTACGTCTGTACAGCTATATGTGTGTTATGTGTTTTTTTCGGGCGGTCCACCCGCCGCGGCAGCCCAGCTGGCTTGCCTTTGTGTATATTACGAGATTCTGTACGTTATGACATATGTTTGCTAATTTGCGACAATCTGAGACCATATGTGATTATATATGATTATGCATGGTAGTATGCCAATTCTGAGTGTTAAGTGCGTACGAGTGTCCAACTCGGACATTAGTCACGGCCTATGGGGTTGGGTCGTGACAAAAATAGGCGAAAAAGCCGTAACGTGAAATTTCAGGTATGTTAAGGCTCGTCCCTTTCTTTCAAAGGCATGATTCCTATGGTATGATTCCATAAGCGTTTCCATAACCTCCTTGATTTCAAAAGCTAGAAGTTTATGACTCTTAAAGCTTCTTATGATGCTAAAAATGAGAATGTTTTTATGAGGGTTACATGAGGATAATTTTATGCTTAAAGGTCTCAAATATGATTTCAACGATGATGTGAAGATGTTAAGCTATTTCATGATTTTCTCGATTTATTTCATTGTTGTTGATCTCACCTTATAAATTGTTCCTTCAAGGTGGGATAGAGCGATAGTTTTTATTTGAACTCCTATGCATGCCATGAGTATAGTATATGTATATGGCTATTTTGTGACATTACAGAGTTCTATTATTTCATTTTGATTATGCACTGCACTCATTTTTATTCTTCATGTATATATAAGGCACAGTTGACAGGGGGGGTGAGGCTGTGACCTTTGTTGTATATATATATAAGGCACAGTTGACAGGGGGTGATGCTGTGGCCTTTTTGTGATGTGTATATATATGGCACAATGATGTGGGTGGCACGCTCGTGGGTTTGTTGTGATGTGTATATATACGGCACGGATGACGGGGGTGACGTTGTGGCCTTTGTTGCGATGTGTATATATATAGCGCGTAGAGTTGGGCGGTGTAACGTTGTGGCCTTTGTTGTGATGTGTGTATATATATATGGCACATTGACAAGCGGTGACGCGTGTACTTTGCGGGGATGTACATATATATATATATATATATATATATATATATATATATATATATATATATATATATATATATATATATAGGCACGCTTGATACGAGGTGACGTTGTGGCCTATGTGGTGATGTTTTAATTTATCTTTGAACAATCATTAAAATGTTTCGGTTGTCTTCCATGATTTTATGTACATATTGATTTAAAAAGGTTAAAGTTGCACGTATGGTATCCGCCTTAAAAGTCAATCAAATGTATGGGTCATCTTTATCCTTTGTTATGTTCTATACTTCTTATTATGATGTTATTCATGCCTTACATACTCGCACACTATTCGTACCGACTCCCGCTCTTCGGGGGCGCGTTTATGCCACGCAGTGTGTATACGTATTTATAGGAGACGTTGGCTATAGGATGTTCCCGCACTATCGGGCCGGATTGGGCGAGCTCCATCTCGCCGGAGTATCGCCGAGTCAGATTACTTATGTTATGGTATCTCGTGTATGTTAGAGACTTTTGAAGACAGTGTCCTGTGGATGGGGCGTTGAGGAGTCGACAGTTGTATAAAGCGACCATATAGGTCGATATGTTTTTATGCTTTATTTTTTTTTAAAGATTTTATTATGACTAAAGGGTTTCTTTGAATTAACGATATGGGAGAAGTTGTGACTCCTGGATGGAATAGTAGTATGGCACTCAGCCGAGTAAGGTCTTAGGTGCCAGTCATGGCTCTCCGGTTTGGGTCGTGACACCTGACCACAGGCATAGTAAGCATCTGAACCTCGGCGAAACTGACCGGAATGTAATCTACCACACTGGCTACACCACGGCACCGGTGGTCTCCGCTGGCTAGGATCGCCTCCAAACTGAGGACCTGAGACTGTCGAACTCTGATCCGGACCGGAATAAATAGGGCGATCAAATCTCCTTCCTGCAAACCGAGGAGGTACACTGGTCGCGGAATGGCCCGAATATCTGGAATACTATTGCTGACCCCCTCTATACTCACTACCAGCACCGGCAGATCTAGTCCTCTTGCTCTGTCCTCTATCAATATCACGCTTACCCCTCTGTGGCTGTTGCTGCTCCTTTAAATTCTGGGCGTGAGCCTGAATACGGGAGATGTCCATCCCCTCCTACAATGAAGTTGTCAAGCAATTTTTGAACAAATGTGGCCCCAAACCACTCACAAATCTGTACCCTGTCCCCCATGTCAGCCACCATAGTCGGAGCATATCTGGCTAATGAATTGAAACGGAGACTATGCTCCCGAGCACTCATATTCCCTTGCTTTAGATTCAGAACCTGTCAGCTCGAGCCCTCTAAACCTCAGGTGGTAAATAGTGGCAGATGAACGCATCTACAAATTCTTGCCAAACTGGGGGAGGTGTTTTTTCCTTTCTCGCAGATATCCTGTTTTTATACCAAAGAACCGCTACATCCCGGAGTCTATAAGATGCCAACCTACGGATTCGCATTCGGAGGCATGGATGATTCTCAACGTTCTCGCATCTCATCAATAAAACCATGCGGGTCTTCATCCGATTTTGACCTGAAAAATTCTGGAGGGTTTAAACTCATGAAATCATAGGCTCTAGTACCAGTTGCCTTGTCACTTAGACCCGTACTCTGCCGCTGAGCCTGAGCGGTAACTAGCTGTGTCAATAACTGAATAGCTTTGGTCATTTGTTGACCTGAAGCACCCGGGAAGGAACTGAGGCATGGAGCCGAGCCAAGCCTCTCTCTTGCTCTTACTAGAATAGGCGGAGTGTGAGAGGTATTGGATGGAGCCTCATTATGAGATTCACCTTCTTCTATATTTGTTGGTGGCTCCCTTTCCATCCGCCTTTCTGTCGTAGCCTTGCCCTTCTGAGAGGCTGCGGCTTTTCTATTTACCGGTATCACTAAAATCATAACGCACAATTAGGGAGGAGAAAATCTTATAACATGGCTCTATGGCACGATCCTAGTAAGAAGAAGAACGGTCATTGTTCCTAAATGCCCCGCAGCCTCTTGTTTATAAGTGTGGCGCGCTTCACACTCATAAACAAGACATTGCTGGACACGGCTCGTAGACACACCCAAGGACGGATGCTCTGGTACCACTTTTGTCACGACCCAACTAGGGGCCATGATGGGTACCCGGAGTTGACTACCGAGCACCACTCATCATGCTAATCATCGTACCCCACCTAGACACATATACTCTTCAAAGCAATATATAAATATACATGGGCCTCACGGCTGCAAAAATGATATACAAGAATGTACAATGTAGTCATTAAGGGACATCTACTACCCACACATATGCATCTACGAGCCTCTACTAGGGTACTATGACATAGGGACGGGACAGGACCCCGTCGTGGCCAAATATATAGATACACAAAATAATATCTCAAAAATGGCACCTCCGGAATAATGGAGTGCTCCTGTAAATCTGCTGAGTAGCTCCTGGAACTGGCCACCTCTCTCGTCTACACTGGCATGAACACAAATGTCCGAAACGAAAGGACGTCGCACGAATATCAGACCGAGTATAAGTGCATGAACAATAATAACATATCGGAGAAACAAGGAAACATCAATAAGGAAACAACCTGTAACTGAGTGTCACCAAGACTAAATAATGCATGCTTACTTACATCATAGTCAACATCATATCAAGTATACATATATAAGCTGCCCGACCATATAGGTATGGTGTAATCATCATTAGCCCGTGTCCAGGCCTCCCACGTCCGGGGTAAACATCTCATGTCGCCCACTAGCGGTGTCTGCCCGGCCATATAGGCATAGTGTAATCACATCATCATATACTTATCATAAAGCATGCATAAAAAAACTCAAGGTCAAGCTATAACTCTATCGGTCGAGAACCCCCGATTCCATTATGGAGTAATTATGATCATCATGCCTCACCTTGAAGGAACTAGCATTTTAAGGTGAGTCTAGCAAACAATGAATAACATTAAGGAATCACTAGCTTCATAAGAATATCATATCATAAGCTTTGGAATCTCTAGGCTTAGACACATGATCATCATTATCATAATCGTAACATATCTCTTATCTTTATCCCATGAGAAACTCTGTATAAACATAGACTCATAGTTTTCGGAATATAAGAAGATCATGGAAAAGCAAAGAAGTCATGTAATTGGAATCATGCCTTAGAAAAAGAAGGGACTAGCCTCACATACCTTGATGTCGCTCTAACTTAATCAATTTAAGCATTTTCCTCCAATGTTCACGATTCTACATTCAAGAGAATTCGTACTAGAATTAGATGACCGGAAACATACTTAAGCTTAAGCTAAAGCTAATGAAAATTGGGCAGAATTTCCTTTATTTCTACAACTTCCTCCACATGATATAACAACTCCCAAATATCAATAACAACATTCATAATATCATAATCCATAACTTGACAAGTTCGACATTATCCAATTCCCAAAATTCCCTCTCCAAGTCATTCATAACCATAGCCGTAATATAACACCACATTAATCGTCATATAATGTTTCTCCCATATTCTTAATATCATTTATAACATAATTATACTCGTAACATGTCAAGGATCATGATTCATGTGAAACTACTACACAAAAATACTACTATTCTTATATTTGTAACCCACCTTCCGCTTCCTTCCATAATCCAAGTCTTTCAACCTGTTATATCCCGTATTTTGAACAACGGGACAACTTGAGTGGATTACGATAAGTTGGGGACAAGACTATCCCGAGATACGAAGTAGAGACTTTTGTTTGTTTTACAGGCTTAAGTGGTGTATGATTTTTTTGGCATGGAAATGTTAAGGAAACATTTGGGGTCAAATTCCATTTTTGGAAAGTATTCTATTTTTGGAAAGTGTATTATTATGTGAAAAACAAAAAACAAAACAAAAAAAAGAAATAAGCGACCATGTGGCCGGCCACCTTGGTGTGGGCCATGGCCACATGGATGGTTAATACATGGTAATTTAAAAGATGACTTAGTCATCTTGTTCATCACTTTGGCTTCTAGAAAAATCAAGAAAAAATTGGAGAAGAGAAAGAGAGAGGGGTTCGGCCATCTCCCCCAAAAATCAAGACCAAAATTTAGCCAAGAAAAATTATTTCTTCAAGCAAACCTACTAATCAAGGGTGCTTATTAACGTGGTGTTGTTGTCGTGGTGCCGATAGATTGCTCGTTTTCATTATTCATCACTTTAGGCAAGTTGTAAAGTTGAAGAAGAAAGGTGAGTTCTAATCTTGTTTTATGTGTAATGAATGGTTTATATGTGTTGTAGTATGCTAAAATGGATGAAATTCATGAAGGAAGTCATGTTGAAGTGAGGCCGTGTATATGTGTTTGCCGTGTGTGTGTGTGTTGTGTTAGAAGTGGTGAATTAATTCTAGTTAGCATGTTTTGATTGTTGTAGTGTGAAGAAAAGAATGAAAATCATCCATATGTGTGTGTATGGTGTTGGCCGAATAGGTCCCCTTTGTGTAGATTGAGAATGAACAAATTGTTGTTAGTATTTTAGTTGTCGTCGTTATGGATTCTATGATGAAAATGCAAGTTTAATGACTCAAAATGATGTTGTAATGATTATGGGTTGATTTGGAAGTTAATGCGAATTTTATGTAATTTTTGTAGTTATGGAAGTGACATTGTAAATGTGTGGATTTATTGGTGTAATTCATGAATTTGAGAGAAAGAAATATGGGTGTGGTGCCTCGGGTTGGGGGACAAAAGTCGGTGAGCTGGAGTGTGGTTTGGGTTGTTTGAAAATTGTGTGAATTGTTTAAAGCGTTCTTGAATATTGTTTGAATGGTTTTGGATTAGCAATCGAATGTATAAACGTTGATATTGGTTTGAATGTAAGTAGTCGAAGTGAGTATATTGGAGTATTATGAAAGTTGTTGAAGTTATGTAAAAAGAGATACTAATGTTAAAATGCATTTTGAATTGATTATTGATGTTGTAGTTTGGTTGTTGGTGTTGTTGTTAATGAATTTGGCCGAGTTGAAATCTCGGGGTTGGTGTATTTACAGGGGAAATGCTGCCCAAATTTCTGTAGAATTTGATGTTTGTTTGGAATTGAATGCCTAAATGCTTAGCTAATGTTGGATATCTATTGGGGCGCTTACGTAGATCTTGGAGTGCCCGAGACTTGAGGTTCGACTTAGCTTGAGAGCGGACGAGGTATGCGAAGCCTAACCTTTCTTTTTTTTTGGCATGTCCTAGTGTTAATTAGGCTATGACATGAGCCTGTGGTAACTCCATTCTCGAGATCCGAGCTTACATACGCATCTTATTCGCTCTCTCGATTTACTCTCTAATGTAGCCTAACTAAGGTCATGCGGTTTTCATTGGATTGAATTTCAAAAGTTTTATAAAGGATTTTGCTTTTTAAAGATTCCGAAACTACGAACGCTCGTAACTTTCGTAGACGAGCTCGGATCGCTCGAAACTTTCGTAGGGGATTCCATAAGGCATAACATCCCCTAACTTCCATGTTTCGGCTCGGATGGGGTTGACACCCGTCCGTGGGTCCCGCGGCTTTCTATGTTCGTTAGTAATGACCTTCGGAAGGACTTAGTATTACTTTCTACCTAACTCCCGAGTATGGATTCCTTATTTATTTAATGAGTTTATGACTATGATTTTATTCATATGGTTTGCTCACGACTCCGCTCATGCATATGGTTAGTACTTCCTTCGCCGGGTCCCGGAACTGCTATGTTTCGTGCGCACTATGTGATATTCGGCGGTGATGTGTTACGGTTCACCGAGTTCTACGCTAGAGGTGGCCGGTACCGCTATGGCGTTATGACGTGTTACGGCATTATTGTCACGATCCAACCCCGTAGGCCGTGACTAGTACCCGAGTTTCGGGCACCCAAACGCATTGTCAAACACCGAATCACACACACTGGGCCGACGCGTATACAAATATCGCTATCTCAAACACATCTCGAACTCAAACACATATATATCGAAAGTTTTACAAGGCTGAGCCGATGGCACATCGCCCAAAACATATAGTATACAAACTCATCCGTAAGTACGGAGTGGCACACAACCCACATATACGTCTACAGACCTCTAAACAAACCAACCGAAACATATGACGGGACAGGGCCCCGCCGTACCCCTGAACACACACACACATATGCAACGAACGAGTATATACCCAGATGTGGGCTCCGAAATGAAAGGAGCACTCCAACACGGCGGAGATAGGTCTCTAAGTGATGGATCACCAAAGCGGGCGGCCGTACCACTGTAGCATGAAACGCGACCCCAGAAGAAGGAGGTCACATGCGGTATGTGCGGAAAGTATGCAAAAGCGGAAACAAGAAATAAATCCAGTCACACACTGAAATAGGAGTACCGAAAGTAAGTGCCTTTCCAAATGCCAAATGTTTATTCTCAAAATAGAAAGCATTTAAAAGGGCAATACGTAAAATATGGTCGCAGCACATCTGCCAATGGCGCCTATAACACGGCACATAACACGTAAGGTTTCAAATCTCGGTACAACCCCGAACGCAACACATCATCACAACACATCATAAGCCATATCACAAGATAACTCCATAAACGGAACCGGCCCATGGCGAGGTCTCGGGAACCGTAACACAGATAACACCGGAATATATCATAGTGCGCACGAACACAAAACCGGCCCGGAACCGGCGAACGATGTGTAACAAACAAACCGCACGAGCGAGAGTCGTGAGTAATCAAATGCATAAAATCATTATCATAGGTTCAAAAAGTAAGTAAAATGACCGTACTTGGGAACCGGGAAAATCGTCATACCAAACTCTCTCAAACGTCATCAGAAAAGTACAAAGGAAGGTCGCGGGACCCACGGACGAGTGTCAACCCGAGCCGGGCCCGCCTATGGAAAACATACTCATCACACGTCATACAACCTCCCACGACGATATCGAGGCAATCCGAGCCCTTAGTCGAAAGTTATGAGCGTTCGTAGTTTCAACATCGTTAAAAATAGAACTCTGAAAACCAAGTTTTTATGCAACTTTAAAATCAATTTTTTCCAACAACATCAAAAACCAATATTTCTCACATCAACATACGGAAAGTACCAAAAAGACAACGCGAATCAGATACGCTAGGATTATACGAATGGAATTTCCTCGAGGCTAGTATCTCTGCCCTATATTGAACTAAGGCATGCCAAAGAAAGAAGCGGTTAAAACTTTTACATACCTCGCTCGCACACAACGCTAATCCAACTCAAACTTATATCTCGAACTCCCCAAGATCTACATGACATCAACAAATACCAACGTCGAACCAAGCATTTAGAAGTTCATTTCAACTAACACATAATCCTACGGAAAATTGGGCAAGACTTCCTTTATAAATGGACCAACCCCAGAATTCAACTAGGCCAAAATTCAACAACACAACAAACCAACAATCATTCCACAATCAATTCGAAACGCATTCGAACATTAAAAATCCTTCTCCACACATTCCAACAATATTCCAATTATACTTACTATAACTACATACTTACAACCCAACATGTAATCAAACTAACGCATATTCAATTATCAATCCCAAACCATTCAAACAGCATTCCAAGAACTCTTTAAACAATTCACACAATTTTCCCAAAAATCCAAAAAGGGGTTAAATCACCCGAAATTGT
>NW_026715549.1:0-19388 GCF_029784015.1 Lycium ferocissimum | reverse complement strand
AAAAGGGGGGATATAACATCCCCCCCTTTAAAAACATTGGACCGCATTAAGATGCAAATCATTAACAAATCGAACATACATAGGACCCACGACCCACACGGATGACTACGAGCCTCTACAAATCATAACGGAATCATATGACGGGACAGGGCCCCGCCGTACCCCAAATAGTCAAATGTACAGAAATATATATATATATATATCATAACAGATATGTACCAACATATGGGCTCCGGATCGAAAGGAGCGCTCTGTAATAGCAGAATGTGTGGCCTACTCTGGCAGATCACGAACCTCTGTACCTGCGGGCATGAAGCGCAGCCCCCGAAGAAAGGGGGTCAGTACGAAAGATGTACTGAGTATGTAAAGCATAAAGCGCAGGGAACCAAATCATAGCTGAGTAAAAGTATGGGGAGAGAAAATACTGAATCAGTGTAACAAACCTGTACTGAAAAACATATACATAATGCAAATCGAAATCATGCATAACGCTCAGGAAAGTGGTCACCACTCCGACGCTGGTGCCACACACAGCATAACTCCGGAAGGGTTTCAAATCTCCGTACATCTCCCAATACATCACATCAACATACAACTCATATCATCAAATATATCATAAGCCATATCACAGCATAACTCCATAAACGGAACCCGGCCCTATGGCGAGGTCTCGGGAACCGTAACACAGCATACTGCCGAATTTTATCATAGTGCGCACGATCACAAACCGGCCCGGGAACCGGTGAACGAAGTCATAATAAGGGCACGAGCGGAGTCGTGAGCAAACAATGCAATATATATATCGAAATACTTTCACAAACTTGATAAAATCATATGTTGGCTCAATAATCAAAATAGTTCAAACCATTAATCAACGCGGGGTCTATTTCATAAAAGTATTTCCAAAATGGTAATTATGATTCAAAAGAGAACTATATGCATCTATCCAATTAAATTCCCAAAACTCGGCAAATAAATACATATCCATACTCATATTAAAATCACAAGGCTCAGAGTAAGTATTGGGTCTATCGGAATCAATGTACAAAGGAGGTGAGCCTTTAGATTTACGACACTTTCTAAAATACTTCATAGACTATTTTTCAGAAAATTTAGTGTCGCTTACATTCAGGAGCTTTCAAATAACTTATGAGACAGACCAAACGGAGTCTCAAACTTATGGCAAAAGTCCTCCCTTTATTTCATACAAAAATGAAACTAATAGAGCAAACAAAAAAAGTCTCGGAGTTAGCGGGCCCACCTCGGGTCAAGTCGAGGTGGCGGACACGAATCGCGGACATTTGGGGTCTATGTAACCATACATAAAGGTTTCGAAGCAAATCGATTACATTTATAAGAGTTTTGAACATATGGGCACTTTCCAACAAAATATGCGTTTTCTAGTTCAATTCAATTGAATGAATAGTACTCGATTTTCATTTCGGATTTCAAGGAACAAAATTGCTCGCGAGGCTCCAATACCGACCTAGCATACCTAGGACATGCCAAAAGAAGAAATGGGGTAGCCTTACATACCTTTCTCGCTTGTTAAGCTCATCAAAACTTCGATCCCGTTTCGCCAAAAATCTGCAAATGGTCATAGTGACCAGTTACTATTCATGAGACTTATAATTTCCAACCTTAGCCGATATTGTTCTATAAAAATTTGGGCAGCATCTCCCCTATAAATTGAACATCCCCGAGGCTTAGCTCGGCCATAATATCAACAACAACAACCCCAACAATAACAACAATCATCAAAATCACATCAAAATGCATTCTAGCATAATTGTTCTTCCTTTCTACATAAAACAACAATTTCCATTCCAACTTCACAATCCCAAGCTAATTTCAACATTTCCATATTCATCTGCTAACCAAAATCATTCTAACATCATTCAAAAGCATTCCATATCATTATACAAAATATTTGCAAAACATACAAAAGTCCCACCGAATTCATAATTCATTCAAAACTGCCATTCTTCGACACAAACGTTCATAGCATATTTCCATTTCCCAAATTCATCAACAACAACCATAATTCACCTTCAAGATCTTACTCCCATATTTATGTAATAATCATATAAAATTCACAAAATTTCCCATAATAACATACATGCCATTTCAATGCCAATTCGGATTGTTTAAGGCTTATTTACGTCACAAAGTCATAACGACACAACTAACAAGCTAAGTGGAATTTAATTCACCACTACCATATCATTATGGCTCACGGCCATATGCCTACTCACACACATGCACGGCTTTGCACTCACACAACGCAATTCCATAATTTTCATGCAACTCTAATCACTTTAAAACATACTCTTCTTCCATAACATGTAGGAATGAAATTCTTACCTCTTTCCTTCAATTTCCACTTGCCACAGACGTCGTCGTTTCACCAAACTAATTACGCCACGTCGGAGAGCGTCTTGAACTTATCAAATATTCACGAAGAACATGATTTTTGGATGAAGGTTGATGGACTAGAATTTTTTTTTTTTTTTTCTCTTGCACTTCGGCCGAACCTCCTTGTTGAGGTGTTCTTCATTTTTTTTTTCTTGAATCTTCTAGTAGAAGATGACTAATGGTCCCTTATATTATTTATCACATGAGTCAATTTAAATTCATGGGCTTGGACCCCTTGTATTGGGCCATGGCCGGCCACCCCTAGGAATTGGGCCTCATTTTTTCTTTTATTTTTTTTTTAGCCCAATATTTGATAAAGCTTATTTTGTAATTTCCGAAACTAATTTTCAAAATTCCAATTTCGCCCTTAGCCTTCCTCCGTTGTCTCCACATCAATATTTTCATGAACACCACACATATGATGAATAAAATAAAAATATAGCCTTATTCCTTACAAGTCAAAGTTATTTCAAATTTTCCAAACGCACAAAACACGGGATATAACATTCTCCCCCCCTTTTGAACATTCGTCCTCGAATGTTAAATTAGCCTTATAGGTCTTAAAGGAAACTCCTCGTGGGGGGGGTTCTCTTGCCAACCACATACTTTTATTTAATCAGAGCGCTTGTGAGGGCCTTCATTTTCCAGCCCTTCCTACCATTCTTCAATAGCACCGCGTTAGAACTGCTCGAATTCTTCATTAGTCCAGCGGTCTGCATAAATCTTAAATAGGACATATGACGAACGGGATCTTTATCAAAACCAGAAGATCAGACGGATGTCAGACAGAATCAGATCCGAAATCGGAGGTACAACAGTACGACAGACAAAAGCATAATCTAACGTTATCTCAAACAGGTTCAAATCGGGGCCAGACGTACAAAAGCATATCGGACAGACCCACCATCTACATTAGATGCGCTGAACTATATCAGATAGGTCCATAATCAGAGTCAGACGTATGAAAATAATCCAGACAGATCTGTGATCAGAGTCAGACGTACAGGATTATACCCGACAAATTTGTTGTCAAAGTCAGACGTACAAAGGTATATCGGACAAAACGTATTCAGATTCGGAAGTGCAGAAACATAACAAACAAATTCATGCTCCGACGTCATATCAACAGATTCATAGCCAGGGCCAAACGTACTGAAGTATATCAAAAAGATCGTAATCAAAATCAGACATACGTGGATATATCGGACAGATTTGTAATCAGAATCAGACGTACGAAGCCACATCGAACAGATTCGTAACCAGAGTTAGGCGTACAGAGGTATATTAAACAGATTCGTAATCAGAGTCGGGCGAACGAAGGTACATCCAATAGAAGCGTAATCGAATTTAGAAATACAGAGACATAATAGATGGGGCTTCATCAAAATCGGAGGTATAGAAATATGACTTACAAAATCTCGATTAAAATCAGACCAGTTTCACTAACGCTTCGGGGTTTACGGAAGTTCCCTGGTCAACGTTTCCGATGGCAACCCGCCGAGCTTTTAATGCTCGATTTTGGACTTACTGGCAGTTTAAAGGTTGGTCAACAACTCTGCTCCATATTGGAGTAGCACCCTTGATCGGACGCTATTTTACCTTTTCCATAATCGATGATTTAGCGACGAACAGAAACCCCCAATATTTCCAGAATCGTCCAAACGAACTCTACAAAATTTCACAACTAATTCCTCCTTTTACGGATGCACATTAATCAAATTACTCATAGGTTGCGACTATAAACGTCTGCCACAAAATTTACCTTTCTGGGGTGGTGCAAAATATCGATGTCATGATCTCTCAATAATTCAACTATCTTTCTTATCGCAAATTCTATTTCTTTTTGCTTAAGACATACCGGAGACTCTAATGATCCGTACAATTATCAGCATAGCCTCCACATAAATGGTGCCGCCATATTTTCAAAACATGAGTCACCGCGGCTAAATCCAAACCATAAGTAGAATAATCTCTCTCGTGCAGATTGTTTACAGATACGGTCAGACACTACTTCGTACCGATAATACACATAATTTTTTTCTATGGCGTATTTCCTTCTGTTTTATGTGACTAGTGGTTCATAAACTATTTTCTAGTGCTTAACAGCCCGTTTCTTTCCTTCAAAGGCTTCCAAACTACCAAACACTGGTAATCCCGTTACGAGAATTCATCATTACCCGAAATATTCTTTAAGTCTGGTAATCCCCTCCGTTACTCTTTAGGAGCCTGGCTGGCAGCCATTTTCTTGCCTTTATTACTATTCGTTAAAACGTATTACTGCATACTTATGCACAACATCCGTTTACTCGATAGGGGGGATTAAATCAAGACGTACACATATCACAATTCATATTGGCGTAACGCAATCTTTTTAAGGCGTCTTCCATCCTGTCCCTTTATTCTCTTGGTATGTAGATACACTTAGGTTCGGGCCTTCAGTCGATAAGTTTCCTTTTCACAAATATTTTCGTGCTTTGCCCATCGGCTCTTTTTGAGGCTCTGCTTAATTACGCTCTTACTTTCATCTTTTTCTGACGTTCTGATCTCCTTACGTTCTACTCCACTACTCTCTTTTCTCTCCAAATATCATTGTATTAAAATATCCTAATCTTGACCTATAGCAAAATCAATATCAATTTATCTCAGAATATCTGTACCACACCGTTCACTTTGTCTCGTAAATTCTGTCCGCGTAATGTCTTTCATATATTATAACACTGGTTAGTAGGGTCCACCCATCAGTCGACGTAGTCATTAAAGGGGAGCCATACACATACATATAAATATACTCTGTCATTTCTTTTTCAAGACATTTTCAATCACTTGTTCCAACTTAACCTAATTTCTGAGCTGCGTTGCGCCTTTTCCTTTTCGCCAATCTAATCTGCAGCAACCCCTGCGACCTCTACAAAGTTGTCAACCATTCCACATACTCTAATTTCCTTTAGGTTACCCCATATTTCCTATTTGTGTCCCATATCTATAATTGCGAAAATTTTGTACACTTCCCAGGGGGTCACCCATTCCAGAATTACTCTGGCCCTGGCACGCTTAACTTTACAGCTTTAATGCATTTAGGTGCGTTAAGGCCGGTATAATCACATCAACCGCCCCGCACGGTCTTTGTCACGAAATTTAAGATAGGTCGGGGTCTTAACAACTTTCAAAACGGTCTCGTGACGGGTCCCACCCGACCTAGAGAAAATTCTTTCACTTTTCTGACCATATAGGTACCGCATCGCCCCTTACCTTCACCTATATATCTAATTCTATACCGCCCACAAATTTAATCTTTATTTCACAAATTCGAATTCCAATCAATCATCGGGAACTACTAAAACATTATTGTAAGGTCCCCTCCAACTACCCGCAAAAAGGGAACTAGAGTCCAACGATATCGCGAAACTTCTTAGTACTCATTTCACATAATTACGGCCATATATATATACGAGTGATAAGCGAACCATTTAATTCCCAACTACTTAGCATACGTTTTGTATTTTCCAATAAGGTGAAACTTAACTGCTTGACATTTTTGCCCCTTAACATAGGCTTTTCCAAAGCAAAATGTAGTCGAAACGTAATTTTGGTCCGTTTAAATAAATCACTAATTTGCTGCTCATATATGCGTGCTTGCAATAAATTCCCCAAATAAGGATGGTGCTTCTTACAAATGACGTGAATGCCCTTTTTAAACTTTAATCCAACATGATAGATTTACTCTGGCGGTATCGACTTTCAAGACATGCTAAGAACTTATAGCTCATTTTCCTTTTTATAATTTTGAAAGAAAAATTTGGGCAGAGGTTCCTCTGTATTTCTTACTATCCCAAACCTGCACGCAGGAAATACCAACAACGCCTCACAGGGCTAACATATATACACTTATATCACATCGTATCATAGCCATACGGGCCAACAATTTCAAATAACAAATGTGAAGATGTCAAGACCGGCCTTACATACATAATTCAAATGGCTCCGATGGCATTCTTCTATTTTCTTTCCTTTTCGATTTTCAACTTTATATTTCCATCACACTTCAAATGACTTTTCCAACATACATCTTTCATACCATTACTTACCTGCGTGCTGTGTAGCTTCCAATTTCATCAGTCACTGTCTTCTGTCGATACCGTTCTCCAACTGAAATCAAATGTTAGTAGAAAGGAATCCGTTTCCTACAGCTGGCTCTATCGCACGATCTAAGATCCAAAGAAAGGTAACACCCTAAATGTCCTGTAGCCTCCTGTTTATAGGTGTGGTGCACAACACACCGATAAACAAGACTCTACGAGACACGGCCTGTAGACATTCCGAGGACAAACGCTCGATACCACTTTTGTCACGACCCGGCCCCGTGGGCCGTGGATCGCGCCTATTTGGACACCCAAACAGACTGTCATATCAAATCATCATAATATAGCTTAGTCCAATTTCATACTTATCATTATTAGCAGTAGTGAAAATAAATGCTACCTTAAGCGGTCACGCGTACAAAAGTGTCATATCAAAGTCAGAAGAGCGGCGGAATATACCTCGCCGAACATATATATACATATACAAACATAAGGGCCATTATAGCCACCATAACAGACGGGACCGCATTAAGATGCAAATCATTAACAAATCGAACATACATAGGACCCACGACCCACACAGATGACTACAGGCCTCTACAAATCATAACGGAATCATATGACGGGACAGGGCCCCGCCGTACCCCAAATAGTCAAATGTACAGAAATATATATATATATATATATCATAACAGATATGTACCAACATATGGGCTCCGGATCGAAAGGAGCGCTCTCCGTAATAGCGGCATGTGTGGCCTACTTTGGCGATCACGAACCTCCGTACTGCGGGCATGAAGCGCGGCCCGAAGAAAGGGGTCGATGCACGAAAGATGTCTTGAGTATGTAAAGCATAAAGCGCGGGAACCAAATCATAGCCGAGTAAAAGTATGGGGAGAGAAAATGCGAATCGGTGTAACAAACACATGCCGAAAAACATATACATAATGCAAATCGAAATCATGCATAACGCTCAGGAAAGTGGTCACCACTCCGACGCTGGTGCCACACACAGCATAACTCCGGAAGGGTTTCAAATCTCCGTACATCTCCCAATACATCACATCAACATACAACTCATATCATCAAATATATCATAAGCCATATCACAGCATAACTCCATAAACGGAACCCGGCCCTATGGCGAGGTCTCGGGAACCGTAACACAGCATACTGCCGAATTTTATCATAGTGCGCACGATCACAAAACCGGCCCGGGAACCGGTGAACGAAGTCATAATAAGGGCACGAGCGGAGTCGTGAGCAAACAATGCAATATATATATATATATATCGAAATACTTTCACAAACTTGATAAAATCATATGTTGGCTCAATAATCAAAATAGTTCAAACCATTAATCAACGCGGGGTCTATTTCATAAAAGTATTTCCAAAATGGTAATTATGATTCAAAAGAGAACTATATGCATCTATCCAATTAAATTCCCAAAACTCGGCAAATAAATACATATCCATACTCATATTAAAATCACAAGGCTCAGAGTAAGTATTGGGTCTATCGGAATCAATGTACAAAGGAGGTGAGCCTTTAGATTTACGACACTTTCTAAAATACTTCATAGACTATTTTTCAGAAAATTTAGTGTCGCTTACATTCAGGAGCTTTCAAATAACTTATGAGACAGACCAAACGGAGTCTCAAACTTATAGCAAAAGTCCTCCCTTTATTTCATACAAAAATGAAACTAATAGAGCAAACAAAAAAAGTCTCGGAGTTAGCGGGCCCACCTCGGGTCAAGTCGAGGTGGCGGACACGAATCGCGGACATTTGGGGTCTATGTAACCATACATAAAGGTTTCGAAGCAAATCGATTACATTTATAAGAGTTTTGAACATATGGGCACTTTCCAACAAAATATGCGTTTTCTAGTTCAATTCAATTGAATGAATAGTACTCGATTTTCATTTCGGATTTCAAGGAACAAAATTGCTCGCGAGGCTCCAATACCGACCTAGCATACCTAGGACATGCCAAAAGAAGAAATGGGGTAGCCTTACATACCTTTCTCGCTTGTTAAGCTCATCAAAACTTCGATCCCGTTTCGCCAAAAATCTGCAAATGGTCATAGTGACCAGTTACTATTCATGAGACTTATAATTTCCAACCTTAGCCGATATTGTTCTATAAAAATTTGGGCAGCATCTCCCCTATAAATTGAACATCCCCGAGGCTTAGCTCGGCCATAATATCAACAACAACAACCCCAACAATAACAACAATCATCAAAATCACATCAAAATGCATTCTAGCATAATTGTTCTTCCTTTCTACATAAAACAACAATTTCCATTCCAACTTCACAATCCCAAGCTAATTTCAACATTTCCATATTCATCTGCTAACCAAAATCATTCTAACATCATTCAAAAGCATTCCATATCATTATACAAAATATTTGCAAAACATACAAAAGTCCCACCGAATTCATAATTCATTCAAAACTGCCATTCTTCGACACAAACGTTCATAGCATATTTCCATTTCCCAAATTCATCAACAACAACCATAATTCACCTTCAAGATCTTACTCCCATATTTATGTAATAATCATATAAAATTCACAAAATTTTCCCATAATAACATACATGCCATTTCAATGCCAATTCGGATTGTTTAAGGCTTATTTACGTCACAAAGTCATAACGACACAACTAACAAGCTAAGTGGAATTTAATTCACCACTACCATATCATTATGGCTCACGGCCATATGCCTACTCACACACATGCACACCATGCGCTTTGCACTCACACAACGCAATTCCATAATTTTCATGCAACTCTAATCACTTTAAAACATACTCTTCTTCCATAACATGTAGGAATGAAATTCTTACCTCTTTCCTTCAATTTCCACTTGCCACAGACGTCGTCGTTTCACCAAACTAATTACGCCACGTCGGAGAGCGTCTTGAACTTATCAAATATTCACGAAGAACATGATTTTTGGATGAAGGTTGATGGACTAGAATTTTTTTTTCTTTTCTCTTGCACTTCGGCCGAACCTCCTTGTTGAGGTGTTCTTCATTTTTTTTTTCTTGAATCTTCTAGTAGAAGATGACTAATGGTCCCTTATATTATTTATCACATGAGTCAATTTAAATTCATGGGCTTGGACCCCTTGTATTGGGCCATGGCCGGCCACCCCTAGGAATTGGGCCTCATTTTTTTCTTTTATTTAGCCCAATATTTGATAAAGCTTATTTTGTAATTTCCGAAACTAATTTTCAAAATTCCAATTTCGCCTTAGCCTTCCTCCGTTGTCTCCACATCAATATTTTCATGAACACCACACATATGATGAATAAAATAAAAATATAGCCTTATTCCTTACAAGTCAAAGTTATTTCAAATTTTCCAAACGCACAAAACACGGGATATAACACTCCAGAGGCTTACAGAAATTTCCTTGTCATCCTACTTACAAACATTTCCAATCGCTATTCAAATTTGCTTTGGTTTTAACCGTATCGCTTTTTATTCTCCTCCGATCTCGTCCGTCTTAATTGGTGTAACCCTTTTAGGATCTCTAACCACTCCACATACTCAAATTCCACTTAAGTTATTCCAAATTCTCATTCAGTCTCCATATCCATATTTGTGAAAAATTCTTGACGTACTTCCCAGGGGTCACCCATCCCGATTGCTCCGGGTCTCGACGCTTAACTTCAAAACTTATGCATTCCGATGCGTTATCGGTAATATCACCGCGTCAATCGCTCACACGATCTTTTTGCCACGTAACTTAGGCGCTTCGCCTTTAATAAATTTTTCGTAAATTTTCGTATGTGGTCCCACCCCGTCCAAACTACACAATTACCATATTGCCCTTCAGGACTTGTACTCATAATTATCCACCACCCGGGGTTTCTAGATTTATACATATGGCGGGGACATCTCAGTCGCCTTTGCTGTCACCAGATAATATTTTACAGAAATCGTACATACATAGGAAATTCTAGAAAGCTCATATACTTATAAAATAACCATTTCCGGTCTGACCTGGGGAGCTGCCGTGCGAGGTGTGTCCATCATCATCCTCGTCTGTCTGCTCCCTACCTACCTGGCCTCCACTAACACTCGCATCTGAATCGGAGGGGTATGGATGATCAGACAAATCCCGGGCGCACGAGTGTCCGGACATGAATAAGAGAAATCCGTGGCACTCTCCGAGGTGGCCGGGCTATCGGGGTTCTCCCTCACAAGAACAATCGGCGCATACCGAAATCTCCTCCCCGCGTCGTCCCGTGCTAAGGCTCCGATGGATCCGCCTCATAACTATCCTCCTCCGCGGAGGTAAAAAGCTCGGAGGGCCACGCTGCATCCTCCGAAATATCCGTATCGTAACCATCCTCCACGGAATCCTCTCGCCTAGAAATCTGAGACTCGGAGGAATCGTGGCCGGGTCCTCCGACGGTCCGTATCGTAACTATCCTCCGGTGGGATTCTCCGAAGGATACATCTCAATCGAGTAACCGGGGCTCCGCCTACTCGGCCCGGTGACATCCTGGGGGCCTTCTTGGCACCCCCATCCCCCTCGTCAGAAACCACCCTCTTCATCTTTATCAACCTACAATCACCTGCAAGGAGAGGGTCAGAAATAATTTCCCAAAATACTGACGTTGTTGCTCTTTTGAAGCCTTGCTGTAGACACAGCAATTCGTTGGAAGGACCCATCCTATTACATACAGCTCTATCGCACGATCTAAGATTCCAAGAAAGGGTAACATAACATCCTAGATGTCCTGTAGCCTCCTGTTTATAGATGTGGGGCCCAACACACCGATAAACAAGACTCTACCGGACACGGCTCGCGTACATTTCGAGAACCGACCACTCTGATACCACTTTTGTCACGACCCAGCCCCGTGGGCCGTGACTGGTGCCCTAACTGGACACCCACACGTACCTACCTGTCAGACTAGGCGTACCAGCCGGCTAATTCCATTTAAAAATACATAAATTCGTACAGATATACGATACTTCGCACAAACATACATATGCATATATACATACTGAAACCCGTACGTGCCGTTGGGGCTATCATAGCGACAGTCGCACCTCGAGCATACGTACTCGACCGGTGACAACCCACAAAACCTACGTACATGTCTATAGGCCTCTAACATACGCGTAACGAGACCGAAGACGGACGGGCCCGCCGTACCCAAATAGTCATATATACGGCACATATGAACAACAGGGAGATATATACCAAAAGCATCGCCTCCGGATCAAAGGGGAGTTCTCCACAACAACAGACCAAGTCCTAGACCTGGTGGCGTATCACGCGGTGCGTCCGTACCCGTGGGCATAACACACCCCCGTAGAACGAAGCCGACGAAAGTGTACCGAGTATGTAAAGCGGAAATGTAACATACATAATCATAATCGTAATCGAATACGTAAAACCGTAACTTACGTAATCTATCCATAGCCGAGCCGACTTACAGAGCGTACAGTACGTAATCGGACCGCAGGCGCGAGGGGTGTACATGTTTCACTTAAGCATAACTTAGAAGTATAATTGTGATGCACCGACCCGAATCGACGTACGTAAATGTGACAGACAGACCGTAGTCCGAATCGATACGTACATACGCGATTACGTATCTTTATCCAACCGTAGTTTCGCATCATGCATGCGCAGTCATAAGCATATACGTACATACACATCATAAATCGATCCCGGCCCTTTAATAAGGGACGCGAGAATAACCCGGCCCTCGTAGTACGGGACGCGGTGACGTATTTAATCAGATCAAATGCCATCCCGGCCGCCATCCACATAATATCACAATCGCATCATAATCGATACAGACAGATTCCGAGGCCCGCACATCCGAGGGACGCGGTGAACAATGCAAAACAGGTGCACGAATCACGCGTAACCCGGCCCGGGCGCGAAGGAAGCATTGAGACATCCACGAAACGGATCCATGAGAAACCATATACATACGCACGACATACGTACTTAATGTAACCGAAATAGTTCGAAGATAGGTCAAACCAAAGTAGTCGATTACGTCGGAGCAGTAGTATCCGTAATCGTTTCGTATGTCGAATAATATAAGGTTCGTAAAGATAGTCATAATGCTTATTAGTCAGCGGACGGAAAACATAATTAAGCGTTACCTATGAAGAACGAACGTAAATAAATCGATTTGAGCCATACAGAGTGTATCGTGTTTTGTGGGCCTACCCCGACCAAACCATAGTGAAGTACGCAAATTATGGATAATAAACCTTAGGGAGTCGTCCATAACCATCTTAGAGTGTTTCGACTCCATTTATGGAAGTTGCATACTTATAGGTCAATTGAGAAGAAATTGGTTCAATCTTCGAATGATTTGGCGCTATTTTCAATCTTGGAGTCGTGAGTCGCAAAGTGCAATCAAGGCTCGCTTCCAAGCCCGTTACACTCGTAACATGCCAAAGAAAGATAGGGAAGGCTTTACATACCTTGGTTGTGCCTTACGCTCCTCAAGTCTCAATTCCCGTTTCGTCCAAAAAGCGCAAATGGTCATCTTTACCAGCTATTATTCATGCAAGTTAACATTTCAACTTTGGTTAAATACTTGTCTACCGAAATTTCGAAAAGACTTCCCTATAAATATGACACCCCGAGAATTAACTCGGCTCAAAATAACCAACAACAAGCCAACAACAACACCAACAACAACAATAATCAACTAGAATCGCTTACTAACATAGTTAGCCTTCTTTCTTCATAAAGCAACAACTTCCAAACTAACTTCACATTTTCAAGCTAATATCAATATTTTCATACTCATTTACTCATTCAAGACCATCAAATACAATTCAAGAACACTTCACATTATTTCACAAATTATACAAAAATTCCACCGAAACCATAATTCGTTCAAAACTTTCAACTCCCAACATAAACTTCCATGGCATACTTTTATCTTTCAATTCCATTAACAACTATCATAATTTGCATCTTACAATTTCATTTCCAATATTACATAATCTATAACAAAATCATACACTTTCCGACAACAATTTCTTCATGTTAACTTAAACCATTATTCTTCCATCTACTTCACAAGGCCTTAACGACACAATTAACATAACAAACAAAATTGATTCATTTTCATTTCATGTTCTATACCCCACGGCCAACATCCATATTCCCAAATTCATTCGAATTCATTCAACTTTCATTTCCAACATGAATTTCCATCATAACCACAACTAGAACACAATATAAAATTTAACTTACCATAGCCATGCACCATACACACACACGGCCATATACACATCCACACACACACGGCTCACACATGCACATGCACACACACCACAATTTCATGATTTCCATTCAATTCCATTCACTCTAACATCCATAAATCTTCTACAACATAAAAGGAACATGAAACCTTACCTTTTCTTAATTTCTCCACTTGCCACCAAGATCACTTTCTTGCCTTGAAAATTATACCATGTTGGAGAGGAGCTTGAGCTTAGTAGTAATTCCAAAAGAGATAGATTTTTGAACCAAGGATAAGCTCCAAGAATTTTTTTCTTTTCTCTCTCTCTCTCTTTTCCTCTATGGTCGATTGCCTCTTCTCCCTTTTTTCTTGATTTTTCTTTTGTTTTCTTGAAACTTCTAGAAGGCTAAGATCCTTATATTAATTAGCACATGGAAAATTTTATTAAACTTGGTGGACTTGGGCCAAGCATGGCCGGTTGGGCCTCCCTTAATTGGGCCTTATTTCCTTATTTTTTCCAAGCCCAATTCATCATAATTCTTATTTTGTAATTTTCGAAACAAATTTTTAAAATTCCAATTTTGCCCTTAGACCTTCTCCATTGTTTCAACGTTCAAGCTTCCATATTCGCCACACACCTACTAAGAAAAATTCAAACATGGCCTCCTTTCTCATAAATCACAATTATTTCGAATTTTCCGATTATGCAAAAAGGCGGGATATAACAACGTGTCCCGGCCCTCTGATGAGGAACTCGGTGAATAGGATCATGTATAACAGAATCATATGTCATATATGCAAATAACGTGTCCCGGCCCTTTGTTAAGGGACTCGGTAATATGGAATCATGCATGTCAGAATCATGTATCAAATATACATAACGTGTCCCGGCCCTCTACTGTGGGTCTCGGTGAACAATCATCATGTGCCATCCCGGCCGCCATCCCCGTACCATCAAATCATAAATACATACGTATAACGTTTCTGGCCCGCAAGTACGAGGGACTCGTGAATAATGCAGAGAAGAGCACGATAACGAACCCGGCCCCGGACTCGGTGAATCATACCGCGGAGTACGCACGAGAACATAACATGCCCCGCCCGGACGCGTTGAAAGATACATTGAGTCATGCACGAGCGAGTCGTGAGAAACCATATGCACATAAATCCACTCGATGAACACGTACACTTACCGATATTCGTGAGGCTCGTAAAACGAGTTTCGGTTCGTCCGAGTTAGTATCGAGAAGATACGAGCGTTTGAAATACGTAAACCTCTTCGGACTTTTTAAGCGATCCGATATCGTACACGAAGAACATTAAGGCTTATAGAGCATACTCATATTGGAATACTCGGATCAGACGACTCGTATCCAAATACACATAGCGGAATATTTATATCAGACGCTCATACCGTAATACTATACCGTAGTTATCCTATCGGAATGCTTATACCGGTATACTTAGATCGGATACTTATGTCGTAACATATATATCGAACATTTATTCTCAAATACTTATATCGTAACACTTGTATTAGAATATTTCCATCTAATGCTTATATCAAAATATTCAAATCGATCATTCGTACCGAAGCGTTTATGCCGAATAGCCGAACTGTATACTCACATCTGAGTTACCAAGTACTTATAACAAACTCGAAACATTAGCCAAAGGTTTTCATTATTTATCGTACGGAAATAAGGCAAATAGAACAATATACATAGGTCTCGGGGATTGTGGGCCCACCTCGGGTCAAATGAGGTGGCGTACCCAATTTACGTATTTTACACTTCATGATATCATTCGTGATAGTTTTAAGATAGTCGGGTCCCATTTGTTCAAGTTCTAGGTGTTTAGACAACTTTTCCAACCATTAGCAACATAATTGATTCAATTCTACTGAAAGAAAAAGGGCAATTTCGGACGTGGATTCCGAAGAGTAGAGTTGTCCCCAAGGTCCAAATTCAAGCCTAGTATATCTAGACATGCCAAGAGAAAGAAAGGGTGAGCCTTACATACCTTTTCCGCTGGTTACGCCTCTCTCCAAATTCAAATCCCGTTTCCTCCAAAATCTACAATTGGTCACATTTACCAAATATTAATCATAGTGCTTCAAGAATTTAAGCTTAACCAATACTTGTCTTAATCTTTCAAATAAATTCACTTATATTCTCATTAAATTTCAAGATTTCCGTAACTACACCACCCCCGAGATACAACTCGGCCAATTTCGCCAACAATCCGAGAATGGAACTCGCCAAACTATCCACAACAACATCAACAATCATTTCAACGACACTCTCAATATTCACAACGATTTAATGCTACCCGCAAATTTCAACCAAAGTGTAACCACACATTTTCCTTCTAGATTCATAAACCATATCAACCATGCATTGCTAATATCATATTCATGCAAATATATGGAAGCATACTAATATTACACTAACTTCTCCACTAATCTACAAACAATTTCCATTTCGTTCCAACCCTTCAAACCTTCATATAATCTCATAGAATCCGCGACAACATCAACTAGAATATCACATGAAATTAATTCATCATAGCTCACCACACAACATCATTCTTGGCCACAACAACTACACCCTTTAGTTTCATGAATTTCCCCTCCTTTTCCATACATTGCAACAACAACTAACATACTACATAAAATTAATCCATTCTTTCCAAATCATACTATGACCACACGGCCTCAACTATATATACACGGCCAACTATTCAACATCCATATTTTAATAATTTTTTTTTTTGAGTTTCATTCCTTTATACACATTACAACATGTACAATCATCCATAATTCATAAGAAAAGAATTGAATCTTACCTTTTCCACTTAATTCCTCCTTCGGCTAGAATTGTGTTTTTGCGAAAATGAACACTTTGCTTGCTCTTGCTCCAATAATTTCTTCATGAAGTTAGGGACGTTTCAATTAGTAGGAAAGAAATTTTTGAACAATTTTTTTCCATGGATTTTCCTCCATCATCATGGCCGAATAGGGGCTTTTTATTTCTCTTTCTTTCTTGCTCCTTGAATTGGAAGAACATTATGTCTTATTTTGTCCACCTCTCTCTACATATATATATATTTAGTCCCTTTCAATCATGTGAGGGGCACATGCCCCTCTCTAGAAATTTCTTATATTTTTCTAGAAAAGATGACTTATTTTGTCATCAATTTTCATTCTTTTTTCTTTTCCTTTTTTTTTGAACCTTCATGAACTCTATGTGAAATTCCCATTTTGCCCCTCAACATTTCTCATTTTTACCATTTTGCCCCTAGCCTTCCACATTATTTCCGCATCAATATTTTTCATAAACATCATCACATATACATTAAATAAGATCAAAATATTTTTCTATCTCATACAAGTCACGCTTATTTCAATTCATCCGAATGTACCGAATTACGGGATATAACAATGCTGCCGAAATTTCGGTAGACAAGTGCCACCTTAAGATTTCACTTCTAAATGCTCTAATTAAGATTTGGTGAATATGACCAATTTGTAGATTTTGGCGAACTTGGAACTGGAATTTGGAGTAGCGTAAGAGGCGGAAAAGGTATGTAAGGTTTCACCTTCCTTCCTTGGCATGTCTTAGACATAATAGGCTTGAATATGCGTCTCGGAGATGATTCCATTCCTAGAAATCCGAACTTGAAATTTTCCCTTTTTCATTCAATAGAATTGAATTAAGTTTGGTGTGTTTTATTGAAATAATTGTTTAAACATCTCTAACTTGCCCAAATGGAACCAAGTGATCCTTAGACCTTCATAAGTGACTCCATGAAGCTTAACGCACGTAAATTGTGTACGCCACCCGCAAAATGACTCGAGGTGGGCCCACTATTCCCGAATTCTCTCCTATTGTCCCATTTGGCTTATTTTCATTCTATAGTTAAGGAAAGCTTTTGGTTATTATTCCGACTACTAAATAATAGTTGTTTTAACAAATCCATTGATTCCAAAGCATGATTCTTCTCCTCCGATAGCTAGTAAATGTTTTCCAAATGCCCGTATTTTCCCAACAAAGGTTTATGGCAAAGTAAGTTTTACAACAATGACGATGAACATGTTCTACAATGACATGGATGATGTCAAGGAAGAAAATGTTTACATGATGAATATGACCATGATGATTCTATGATTAAAGGTTCCAAGTCTATGATTCCAGTGACGAGATGAGAACGTTAAGCTATTTCTGGAATTCTCAACTCTATTCATGAATAATGTCTATTTTTTTAAAAAAATTCCAAGTATTCGAAACGATGCCTTATGATCCTGTTTTATGTTTTCTCATGATATCACTCTCCATTAATAGTCTCGCCTTATATTAATCGTTTCTTCAAGGTGAGGCAAGCGCCCATAGCTATTCTATAATATAATCGGAGGTTTCCGACCTTACGTCACTCCGATGGATACATGATCTTCTTGGGCTCTTGTCACGACCCAACTAGGGGCCGTGACGGGAACCCGATACTTGTACCGAGCACCCCTTACCTATCATTGTACCTGTACCTCTTAACAAGTCGTATAAACAGTGCCGCATTTTTTTTCGAACCAACATTAACATTAGCGGCCATTATGGACATAGACTAATTAGCCTCGCTATCGTTCCATACAACGGCATTAATATGCCAAGATACCATATTTAACTATACATAACCGATCGTACACATCCGTCTACGAGCCTCTAGACATAGTACATTTATACATAGAAAGAGCCGAGTACTGTCGTGCTCAAAAATATATACATGAAGGAGTACCGCGGAGATGAGGCTCCGGAACAACTGGAGCGCTGTCAAGTACGGCTGGTAGGGCTCCTAAGGATCAAATCCTCCTGTCTCGCCGACTGCGCGGCATGAAACGCGACCGCCCACAAGCATGGCGTCGGTACGAATAGTGTACCGAGTATGTAAGGCATGAATAGTAATATACGAGAACATAAATCATGCATAATGACATAAAAGGATTACAACTCAAGTCCCGGGACGAACATAACCTCGTATATATAGGTGCCCTCGGCGTATGCCGTGCTTTCTCAACTTTCCTTACTCATTTATATGTATACATAAATGCATAAAATATAGAATATATCATATTGCCGAGGCGTCGCGCCCGATCCATTTAACCATAAATATACACATCCCGCGTCCGGCATCCCGCACCGGGACGATATCAAGTCATGTAATGCCAATCGATCGATGGATATGCGTGTATAACGCTCCGCCATTACCTCCTTTTCCCCATAAATATATGAAAATTTCATACGTATGAATATCGGCGTCATATAGCGCCCATGAATATATGAAAATTCCATGAATAAATATTGGCGTCTATAGCGCCCGTGAATATATGAAAATTCCATGTATAAATATATATCGCCGTCTATAGCGCTCGACTCGCTTTATTATATAATATACTTATACCATGTTCATTTGTTAGCGCGCATATAGCGCTCGATTCCGTTATCATTATCGACGTAGATGTATTCTCATTAAAGTAGTTACGACAACATCGTTTAATAATCAAAGCACTAAAGAAAACCCGAGAACAAGTGGCCCAATTCGAGTCAAATGAGGTGGCGTACTCCAACTTACCTATAATACGTGT
>NW_026715548.1:0-19505 GCF_029784015.1 Lycium ferocissimum | reverse complement strand
AGACAAAGCGATCACGATTGTTCCATAATGTAATCGGAGGCCACCGACCTTACGTCACTCCGATAGGTACATGACTTTCCTTGGGCTCTCATGCATGCCATACCTGTATATGGGTTGGGGGGATGGGATACATGTATATGTGGGGAATGGGAAGGGATACATGTTTCATTGCCACACAGTCGGTGGCTTATCATCCCGGACGCGAGATGCCGGACGCGGGATATATGGGCGAGCCGACGTATTTCGGCGCTATGTGGGTGAGCCGCTTGTTCGGCGCTATGATACCATATGACCAGACAAGCATGCATGGCATCCGCCCCCAGGGGCACTCATATGCACAGGTCACAGCTTTACATGATATGATTCCTATGCACAGGTTACAGCTTTACAGTATATGATCCCTATGTACCGGTTACAGCTTTACATGATATGATCCACATGTACAGGTTCTGATTTTACATGATATGATCCATATGTACGACTCACTCCCACGACACATGATATGTCTCATATGTACAGGATACTCTCTCTTACATGATATACTCTACATCTCCATACTGTTGTTGCACATGATTACGTTTCTTTCTATGTTACCATCCATGCCTTACATACTCAGTACATTGCTCGTACTGACGCCCCTTTTTGTGGGCGCTGCGTTTCATGCCGCGCAGGTACACCAGATGAGTAGAAGCCATTACAGGAGACGTTCCAGCGGATTGGCGAGCTCCACTTCATTCCGGAGTGTTGCCGAGTCAGAATATCTACGCTACGGCATACGGAATAAAGTTAGAGACTTTGCAGACAGAGTCGTGAGTCTAGAGTGACAGTTTTGAAAACGGCCCCACTAGCCGATGTGTTTTATTATACATTATGTTACAGGGTCCTTACGCTTACAGACTGTGTTTAGTTTGAAAAACGACGAAAAGATTTTGCAAATTTTACTATGTATTTTACTTTCATTTGATTTAAGTATCCAAAGAGAATACGTGAGTAATACGAGACAGCGGGTTCGCTCGGCTCTGAGTAAGGGGTCGGGTGCCCATCACACCGTAGTGAGATCGGGGTGTGACAGTTACGCCTCTCGTTTTTGTCTTAAGAGCAACCTATGGTTTCCTAGTGGGGTATGCCTTTAGAATAGAGACCCGAGCTCAAGTTTGGAGGTAGAAAGTGTCTTACCCCATGTATAAAGGTACCAGTAGGTGTTCCTGGAAATTTACAGGATTAGAAGTTGATCGAATCGAATCGACGCGATCGGAACTAAACCGGAGAAGTCTACAGACACCAGTCATTGTCGACGAGGCCGTCGACGTGTTAACGAGCCATTTTCATGTGGCATCGATGGGCTTCTATTGTTATATCCCGTACTTTGAACATTGGAACAATCCGGTTTAACTATGATAAGTTAGGGACAAGACCTTTCCGGGATACAGAGTCGGGACTTTTGACCTTCGATTTTGTTTTGAGATATAATTTGTTCATGAATTTGTTGGCATGGAATATTTAGGAAAATTTGGGACCAAAAGTGAAATATTTGGAAGTTTGAAATTCATGAAAATTGGCCATGTTGGCCATGTGGCTTGAATTGGTCCCACACACTTTGTGGACAATTTTAATTGGTCCAACACATGTGTGTGGGCCATGGACACTTGTGTAAATTGTGTGGAAGCTTAAAAGATGACCTCTAAGTCATCCATTCTCATTTCATACTTAGAAAGAAAAACAAGAACCTTGGATGAACATTGGAGAGGCTCTCGGCCAAGCCTCCAATTTTTCAAGTCAAAAATTATCCATCCAAAAATTAATTCCTTGGTGCAAATCCACTAATTGGAGGTCCCTAAGTAACGTGGAAGTGTCGTTAGAGCGATCAAACCATCCGTTTTGTAGATCGCAAACCCTAGCCTATTTGTGAAGTTGAAGAAGAAAGGTAAGATTTAATCATGTTTTATGTGTTATGAAGGGTGTATGTATGTTGTAGTATGTTAAAATGGAGGAAATTCATGAAATATGGCATGTTGGAGTTGAGGTTGTGTGTGTAGTGTATAGCCGTGTAGGTGTGTGTGTGTTGTGTTGTGTTGAAGTAATGAATTGAAGTTTAGTTAGCATGTTTTGAATGTTGTAGAGTGAAGAAATGGATGAGAATCATCAATATGTATATATATGGTGTTGGCCGAAAATGGGCTATATTATGTGACAAGGAATGGATTAATGTTAATTAGTATTTTGGTAGTTGTCGTTATGAATTCTATGTTGACGATAGTAGTTTAATGACTCAAATTGATATCGTAAGTGTTGTGGGCTGAATTGGAGACTATTGTGCATTTGATGTAGTTTGTGTATTTATGGGAATGACATTGTTAGAGTGTGGATTGTTAGTGCAAATCATGATTCGGAAGTTAAAAATGTGTTATGGATATTGTTCTCGGGTTTGGGGAAATTTGTTTTTACAAATTGGAGCCTTTGTTGGATTGTTGGAAATATTGTATGAATTGTTTAAAATGTTTTTGAATGTTGTTGGTATGGGTTTAGGTTGGTATTGGAATGTATGAGCGATAATGTTGGCTTGAATGTAAGCCGTTGAATTGAAATAATGAATGTTGTTGAATGATGTAAAAGAGGGTTATTAATGTTATGTTGCCTTTCGGATTGATTATTGATGTTGCTAGGTTGGTTGTTGTTGTTGTTGTTGATTTGGCCGAGTTAAATTCTCGGGGTTGGTGTATTTACAGGGGAAATGCTGCCCAAATTTCTGTAGAATTAAGGGCTAATTTGGAATTAAATGCCCAAATGTCTATAGCTAATGTTTGGCATATTATGATTTATTTGTAGACCTTGGGCAGCCCGAGACGTAGGTTGGAATTAGCTTGAGTTTGGATTAGCGTTGAGAGCGATCAAGGTATGTAAAGCGCAACCCTTCCTTCTTTTGGCATGCCTTAGTCGTAAATAGGCTATGATACGAGCCTCGAGGAAATTCTACTCTCGCGATCCGACCATGTCTGTGATTATTATTTGTTTTTTGGTCTTCGTATGCATGATATGATGAAATATTGGCCCTATGTCTTTTGTATGAATAAGTTTCAAAAGTTGCATAAAAGTTTGGTTTTAAAAGAGTTTTGTTCCTAAATGATTCTGAAAACTACGAAAGTCCGTAACTTTCACAGACAAAACCGGATCGCCTCGATATGCTCAAAAATGATTCCATGATGTATGATGATTATGTTTTCCATAGGCGGGCCCGGCTCGAGTCGACACCCGTCCGTGGGTCCCACGACTTTCCTTTATGTACTTCGGACGACTTTTGAAAGAATATGATATGACTACGATCCCGATTTCAAGTACGATCAGTTTACTTACCTTTTGAGTTTATGATAATGATCTCACGCATATGATTTTGATACATAACTATGGTTTCTGAAGTTCGGGTTGATATGTTCCCGAGCGGTATTCGAACGAAAATTCGATTTGGCTATTGTCTTGGTTTTGAAATAATAGTTCGCTTCGACTATTTTATTGAGTCTGTAATGACGACTATGTTTTGATTTCCACAAGCTATGTCATATGATCTTGACACGTACCTACAATTTCTAAAGTGCTACTTGATATGTTCTCGAATGATTTTCGGAAGGATCTTGACTTGACGGTTATTTACCTTTTAAATGAGATTTCGTTTGATTATGTTGTTGAGTCTGTGATGATGATTTGTGTATGTGGTTTCTCACTACTCTGCTCGTGCGAGCTATTATGATCTCTTTCCTTGCGTCCGGGCCGGGGCATGTATTCGTGAACGATTCTACAGTATGATTCACCGCGCCCCTCACTAGAGGGCCGGGGCATGTTATATGATATGATAATGATATGATGATATGGGGAGGTGGCCAGGATGGCATATGATGACTTCATTCACCGCGTCCCTCACTAGAGGGCCGAGGCACATTATATGTATATGATATGATTATTTTGCTCACCGCGTCCCTCATAAAAGGGCCGGGGCACGTTATATGTAGATGATATGATGATTTTACTTACCGCGTCCCTCATTAAAGGGCCGGGGCACGTTATATGTATATGTATCTGATGGTTTTACTTACCGCGCCTCTCACTAGAGGGCCGGGGCACGTTATATCTATGTATGTGTACGAGATGATTTTCTGACTCTGTTTCTCAGTCCCGTGATGAGCTGTGTATGAAATGGATACGTATGATTTATGTTTCAAAGGCAAGTGTTATGACTTTCTGATTATTATGCTACTTTTTTGTCCTCCTCGTTTCAGTACGATTCTGTTCACGGTATTCATGCTTTACATGCTCGGTACATATTTCGTGACCGACCCCCTTTCTTCGAGTGCACGTTTCGTACCCGCAGTACAGATTTTGGTGATCCACCGCTTAGGATTTCCATCGGCGGTCTTGGAGTGCTCCTTGTTCCGGAGCCCACCTTTTGGTACATATTCGTTCGTGGCATATGTATTTGTTTGTTCGGGGTACGGCGGGGCCTGTCCCGTCATATGATTGTTGGTCTGTTTAGAGGTACGTAGACGTATATGTGGGTTAGGCCTATTCTGTACAGGTGTGTTTGTATGTTATATGTTCTAGGCGATCCTACTCGCCATTTGATAGCCTTGCCGGCTTCATATATATATGTTTATGTTTGAGATGTGTTTGTGTTATAGCCCGTATTTTATACATTCGGATATTGCGAGACAGCGGTGAGAAGTTAAGGACAAGACTAGGTTCCAATTATTTTTTTTAATGTACGAGTTGGTTTTGAATATTATTTATGAACATTGGTGGGGTATGGAAATATTGAGAAAGGGTAAAAAGGAAAATTTGCAAATGGTAATATTGAGGAAAGTCGAGGGGCAAAACGGAAATTTTACAGAAGGAGTTCATGAAGGTTCCAAAAAGGGCCATATTGGCCATGTGAAGAAACAAGGGGAAAGGATGACAAAATAAGTCATCTTTTGGGAAAAATTCAAGAAAAGAAAAGAAAAATCAAGAAAAAGGAGGAAAATTCTAGAAGAGGAAGAAAGGAGGCATGTGACCATAATTGAGGGACTAAAAAAATAAATAAGAAAAGATGGCTAGTTCATCATTATTTAAGAGTTGGAGAAGGAAAAAAAGAAAGAAAGAAAGAAGCAAGAAGCAAGAGAAGAGAGAGGGACGGCCAAGAAGGGGGAAAAAATAAAATTTTGAGGGCTTCCAACTTTGATCCAAAAATTGTAATTTTCTAGTATTCTTACTAAGCTCAAGACCCTCTTCCATGTGGTATAATTTTTGAGGCAAGAAAACCACTTTTGTGACAAGTGCAAAACTTTATTCAAGTGGAAAAAGGTAAGAATTTCTCTTCTTATATGTTATGGATGGTTTATATATTTTGTAGTATGTGGAAATGAATGAAAAGTATGAAATTGTGTGTTGTGGGTGTGTTGTGTGTGGTGGCCGTGTGGTGCCAATTGGTGGGGGGAACAAGAATTAATTTATTTAGTATGTTAATTGTGTGGTTATGGCCTTTGTGATGTAAATGGAAGGTTAATGGTTCTAGTTGGCATGAAAAACGTGTTGACAAGTTGTTGTCGGAAAGTATATAATTTTATGATAGTTTATATAATTATGGGAATGGAGTTGTAAGATGCAAATTGTCGTTGTTGATCATGAATATGAAAATAGAAAATACGTCGTAGTAGTCTTGTTGGGCGTATAGAAATTTCGAGTGGAATATGGAATTGTTGACTATTGTATGGATTGCTTGGAATGTCCTTGGCCTAGGATTGAATGATTTTAAATTAGTGTATGAATGCAAAAATGTCGATATCGATTTGGAAGTGTGAAGTCGGATTGGAAGTTGAAGTATTATGTAGAAAAGAAGACAATATATGTTAGAATGTGTTTCAATTCGATCGTTGATGTTATTGGTATTGTTGTTGATAATTTGGCCGGGTTAAATTCCCGGGATTGTTGTTAATTGAAATTAGCCAAGTTGAACTTGGTGTGGAGTATTTATAGGGGAAATGCTGCCAAAATTTCGTAGCCAAATGATTACTTTAAATTTCGACTTCTAGACGCTCAAATTGACATTTGGTAAATGTGACCAAATTGTAGATTTTGGCGAATTTGGAACGGGAATTTGGAGTCGTGGAAGAAGCGAAAAAGGTATGTAAGGTTTCCCCTCCTTTCTTTGGCATGTCTTAGACGTAATAGGCTTGAGTACGTGTCTCGGGGACCACTCTAATTCTAGAAATCCGAGATTGAATTTGACTACTATTTATTCAATAGAATTGAATTAAATGCTTATGAATAGTTGAGAGAATTGTCTAAACACCTAGAACTTTCATGAATAGGATCCGTTTACCCTAAAACTCTCATAAATAATGTCATGAAATGTATTATACGTAAATTGTGTACGCTGCCTCATTCGACCCGAGGTGGGCCCATTGATCCCAGATTTCCCTTTATTTTTCCGTTTATCAAACGATGAGTGTTGTAGCTATTCTAATGAAAATATTTCCATGATGACAATGACAATGATATTAAGGAAGAGAATATGTTTGTGACGAGCATGATAAGAACGATTCCACGACTAAGAGTTTCAAGTTAAGAATTCAATATGAGTATGAAGGTGTCAAGCAAGTTCTTGATCTCAATTTTATTTTTTTTATTATGACTCTATTTTCTAAAGATTCTAAGGTGTAGGAATAAATGTTTTGTAAGGCTTATGATCTTATTCCATGTTTTCTCTTAGTGTCATTTTTCCTTGATAGTCTCGCCTTATAAGATTGGTTCCTTCAAGGTGAGGCAGAGCGATCCTGATTATTCCATAATGTAATCGGAGGTTACCGACCTTACGTCACTCCGATAAAGTTATAGCTTTTGACTGGGCTCAGATGCATGCTTAGGTTGTGATAATTACACCGCGCCTAGATGGCCGGGCATGTCACCGCTACGGCGGCAGCTATTGGATGATTACACCGCGCCTAGATGGCCGGGCATGTCACCGCTTATGCGGGTTGCGATGTATACACTGGGCCTAGAGGGCCGGGCACGACCACCACTAGTGGGCGGCACGAGACAATTACCCCGGACGCGGGAGGCCCGGACGCGGGCTGACGATGTTATGTGATTCAAACAGGTTATGATGCCTTATGTGATGCAGACAGACTATGTATGTATGTATGTAAAGGTAAAGGTAAGCATGCATGATTCCGCCCTCAAGGGCAGACAGTTATAGCCATGTCCTTATTTATATCCCCTGTATAGTCTTCTTATGCTACTGTTCTTGTTCCGTAATTGCTATCATGTTATGATTCATGCCTTACATGCTCAGTACATTACCGTACTGACGTCCCTTTTTGTGGACGCTGCGTTTCATGCCGCGCAGGTAAGCAGGTTGAGGGACTTGATTCCTAGGTGCCCCCCAGCGGTACATTGAAGTGCTCCCGTTGTTCCGGAGACGCAGCTTGTGGTACCACTTTTGCGTACATATTCGGGCACGGCATAACCCGGCCCTCTCTGTTATCATATGTATGTTGTTTAGAGGCTCGTAGACAAATATGTATGGTCGGATGTTTTGTATTTACGGTTGGTCCCCTCTGATGTATATTAAGTTAGCAAAGCTTATGTATTTTATTATAATGCCGCTATGATAGTATTAATTAAAGATATGACAGAAACAGTAGTAACAATTTAGACGGCCCACTTAGTAATAAGAGTACGATACGAGATAAGGGGTGCTCGGTCCAAGTATCGGGTATCCGTCGCGGCCCCTAGTTGGGTCGTGACAGTTTGAGATAGTTGATATAATCTGAGACAGCGTCTGATATTTGTATACGCGTAAGTCAGCTGTATGTGATTCGAGTTTGATGAATGTGTTTGGGTGCCCAGCTCGGGCACTAGTCGCGGCCTACGGGGTTGGGTCGTGACATCTATAGCCCTAAATCTATAGTCACAGGTCGACGAAGCGCGTTGACAGACCGTTGACACGTCGACGGGTCGTCGACCCGCACCGCTGTAACTTTTTAACTCCGAGTATAAATATGTAGTTCACGATTTTATGTTACGACCCAACCCCGTAGGCCGTGACTAGTGCCCGAGTTGGACACTCACATACCCACCTGTTGACTATGATCAATCCACAATTAACATAATATGAAACTTATAAAAAAAAAAAAAAGCAAAACGTCGTCTCAGAACTGTCGTATATATATACATATTGTTAGAACCCGTATTTTTGGTGCATTGGAACAATCTGGATTAATTACGATAAGTTAAGGACAAAACTATTTCGGGATACAAAGTCGGGATTCTTGACCTTCGATTTTATTTTGAGATATAAGTTGTGCATGAATTTATTGGTATGGAACAATTAGGAAAATTCGGGACCAAAAGTGATAAAATTGGAAGTTGAAATCTTCCACAATTTCCATGTGTAGCCGTGCAAATGGGTGTTGGCCCACACAAATGGTGTTCAATTTTAATTGGAACAACACATTAATGTGGGCCAAGGGAATTGTACTCTCCATTTAAGTGATAAAAGATGACTTGCTAGCCTTTATTTTCATTCATCCACTTAGAAAAAAAAAAGAGCAAAGCTGAAAACCTCCAATAGAGGCTCTCGGCCAGCCATGGAGTAAATCACCTCCCATTTTTAGCTCTTCCAAAATTATTCCATTGATGTAAACCCACTATATTGAGGTCCCTAAGTAGCGTGGAAGCATCGTTGGAGCGATCAACCCATTATTTTTCATCTTTTGGAAACCCTAGGCTATTGGAAGGTTGAAGAAGAAAGGTAAGAATTCATTATGTTTTGTATGTTATAAAGGTTGTATGCTTGTTGTAGTATCTTATAATGGGGGAATATCATGAAAAATATTATGTTGGATATGAGTTGTGTGTAAGGGGTGCCATTCGTGCAAGTGGGTGTGTGTTGTGTTGTGTTGAAACTATGAATTAAAGCTTAGTTAGCATTGTTATGATCATTGTAGGGTGAAGAATGAATAAAAATCATCTTTGTATGTTGGTGGGAGGTTATGGACGAATGTAGGCCATTATTGTAGCGAGAATTGAATTAACGTCGCTTAATGTTTTAGTCGTCGTCGCTATGAATTCTATGTTGGAAATGAATGTTTAATGGCTCAAATTGATATTGTGATTGTTGTGGACTGATTTGGAGATTTTTGTACATCTAATGTAAATTATATATTGATGAGAATAGCATCGTTAGAATGTGAATTGTGGATACAAATCATGGTTTGAAATGAGGAATAAGTTGAAGTGAGGTTCTCGGTTTTAAGGGCTGTTTTCGGCCAAGATGGAAAAAAACATTTTGGGTTGTTGGAAATGTTGTATGAATTGCTTAGAATGCTTTTAAATATTGTTGGTATGGGTTCGGGTTAGTATGTGAATGTATAAGCGTCGACGTTGGCTTGAATGCAAGTCGTCGAATTGAATTTATGTAAGTTGTTGAATAATGGAAAAGAAAGCTATTGTTGTTGTATTGCTTTCCGGATTGGTTGTTGATGTTGCTAGGTTGGTTATTGTTGTTGTTGTTGATTGTTTTGGCCGAGTTGAATTCTCGGGGTAGCCTATTTACAGGGGAAATGCTGCCCAAATTTCTGTAGAATTAAGGGCGAAATTGGAATTTAAGACCCAAAAAGTCTTTAGCTAATGTTTGGCATTTTATGGTTTGTTTATAGATCGTGGGCAGCCCGAATCATAGGTTGGATTTAGCTTGAGTTTGGATCATATTGGAGAGCGTTTGAGGTATGTAAAGTAACCTTTTCTTTTGGCATGCCTTAGTTAAAATAGGCTATGATACGAGCCTCTAGGAAACTCTATTCTCGCAAATCCGAGCTTGTCTATGATTCGCATTTGTTTCCTTGGTATTCTTGTGCTCATATGCCATAACATTGATCCTTATATCCTTGGAATTCATAATTTGTAAAGATTTCATGAAAGCTGATTTTTGGTTTTAAAGCTTATTCTTTAGCGATTCCAAAAGTTCAAACGCCCATAACTTTCTCAGAAAAGCTCGGATTGCTTTGAAATTTTCGTAGTAGATTGTATGATATAGAATGAGTATGTTTTTCCTAGGCGGGCCCAGTTCGGGTCTATACTCGTCCGTGGGTCCCGCGACGCCCTTTTATGTAATTTCGATAACTTTGAAAGAAAATGTTGTAATTATTATTCCGATTTCAAATATGACTATTTTACTTATCTTTTGGATTTATGATAATGATTTTATGCATATGATTACTCACTACTCCGCTCGTGCCTACTATGATATCGTTCGCCGGTTCCCGGGCCGGTTCTGTTGTCGTGCGCGTTTTGATTATACTCCGGTGTTATGCTGTGCTTATGGTTCACCGAGTTCCTCGCTCGAGGGCCGGGTTCCACTTATATTTGGTGATATCTTGTGTATGGTGATATCTTGTGTGTGATATGTGACGGGGATACGGAGATTTGAAACTTTCGGTGTTATCTTGTGTTATGGCGCCATCGACGGGCGGCGACCATATTTCCTATGCCCTATGCATGATTTATATTTTGAAGTAACATTTTGATATTTTGGAAATGCATTTACTTTCTATATCCCTATTTCGATTTGATCTCAGATTGTATACTACATTTTCTGCTTTGCATACTCAGTACATATTTCGTACTGACCCCCTTTCTTCGGGGGCTGCGTTTCATGCCCGCGTGCGGTACGCACGGTTGGTGATCCACCTGTTTAGGACACCCTCTTCTGCTATTTGGAGTGCTCCTCTAGTTCCGGAGCTTATATTTTTGGTATATATTCGTCCGTTGCATTGTATATATTGTTCATGGGTACGGCGGGGCCCTGTCCCGTCATATGATTCTGTCTGTCTGTTTAGAGGTCTGTGGACATGTTTTGTGGGTTGTGCCTACTTTTGTACGGTTGTGTTTGTATATGTTGTGTTTGGGCGATTCCATTCGCCGCGGCAGCCTTGTCGGCCCGCATATGTATATATGTTGTTTGTTGGCCCTGTGTGGCCTTTGTTGGTATTTTCTGTGCGCAGGGTTATTTTGGATAGTCCGTAAAACAAAGGAAACTGCGAAAATTTTCCAAAATTATATAAATTTGAATCACAGCCTAGTCGGCTTCTGTTATATACTTGGATGCGTTTGATATACCTCGTGATAGCGTTTGATAGGTGTGTTTGGGTGCCCATAATGGGCACTAGTCACGGCCTACGGGGTTGGGTCGTGACAGAAGTGGTATCAGAGCAGTTTGTCCTCGGAGTGTCCACAGACCGTGTCTAGTAGAGTCTTGTTTATCGGTGTGTTGTGCACCACATCTATAAACAGGAGGCTACAAGACAATTAGGATGTTGTCTTTCTTTCTGATCTTAGATCGTGCGATAGGGCCAGAGTCTAGGGAAGATCACTTCTGACCCTTTTTCCTACAGGCAGGTACAGGTTGACAGGAGATGAAAAGACCAGCGGATAGTGGGGGTGCTAATAAGGCCCCCAGAGTATTCTCAGGACCTCAGGCTCCGGGGCCCAGCCGGAGGAGCCCCAGTTACTCTATCGAGACTGATCCCTCGGAGGATCCTGCGACGATTCCTCCGGAGTCCGCGACCCCCAGCGAGGAGGACCCCCCAGAGAGTAGCTATGATACGGACCCGTCCGAGTATTCAGCGGGGGCACCGGGGGAGGAGCTTCCCGAGGTTGTGCCAGTTGCTCGATGGTGGAGCACTATGTTAGGCCGGCTTCCTCGGTGAGCGTTACGGACTATTCTAGCCCCTTATCCTGGCCGTCGGTGAACCCGGAGCTGCCGGGGCTACCTAGATTCCTCGGATTTAGACGCGGGGGATGACGAGGAGGAGTACACTTCGCCCTATAGCCCACCAGATCAGGCTGGAGACCGCTCGTCTACAGGTATATGAGTACTCAATGGGATTTGTTCTATGTATGTGTATTTATTGTATGATTGTTATTTAATAGCGGTAAGCGAAAATTTAAGGGCCGATAGTCGAATAATCGTAAGACATAGCGATCAAGGTGTGTTTATCACTATAGTGGATCGGGAAGTCGAGAACGGAAGGCGGTCGTGTCCATAAGCAAAAAGAGAACACGAAGGAACGAGAAGGGAAAATAGTAATTGTGTCACGAGGGCGTTTTGAAATCTGTCAAGGCTTTAATTTACTCCAGGTTGTGTGCTGAAGGTCATGCGGTGAGGTGGACGTGATTATACTAGCATTAGAGCATCGTACTCCAATGGAGTTCCGAGGTTAAGCGTGCAGGTTTTGGAATAGTAAGAAGTACAGAGGAACCTCTGCCCAAATTTTTCCAGAAATATAGAAAAGAGAATGAGATATAAGTTCTTGATATGTCTTAAAAGTCGATACCGATAGGGTAAATCTATTATGTTGGATTAAAGTTTAAGAGATACCTTCCATGTCATTCGTAAGAAGCATCATCCTTATTTGGGAAATTTTTATTTCGAGAAAGCATATATGAGCGGCGAATTCGTAATTCTTTTAAACGGACCGAATACGTCCCAACCACATTTTGCTTTAGAAAAAGCCTATGTTGAAGGGCAAAATGTCCGGCGATTAGTTCCACCTTATTGGAAGAATACAAAGCGTATGACAAGCAGTTGGGAATTAAACGATCCACTCACGACTCAAAAAAAAAATATGGAGATAGACTATGTGAATTAAGTACTAAGAAGTTCTGTGGCGCTTGTCTGACTCTAGTTTCCTCTGCTGGTGGTTGGAGAATGCCTTATAGTAACATTTTATCCGTTCTCGTCGGCTAATTGGAGATGGGATTTGTGAAATGAAAACTTAAACTTGTGGGTCATCTAGGATCATACATTTCATGTGTCATTGGTGAAGTGTTAAAGATGATCTAAGGATAGATGAGCAACAAGACAGAACAAATACCAGAAATGACTGGTGTGATAAGAATAAAAAGAGATAAACAGAATATGATTTGAAAATGAGAAAGGACTTATGTAGAAGTTGTGTTTTCTGGAGGATACGGGAACAGCATGAGATTCCTCGTGCACGAAATAAAAGATGGACATAGACTGAAGAAATGAAGGAAATGCTAAAGGGGGAAACATATAGTTATGGACTTAAAGATGTAGTGCGACGAAACGATAATAAGACAAGACCACTATTAAGACAAATTCGACATGATTTCGGGTAAGTTAGAAGTTAGCATTTGATATACAACAAGAGAGAAAGAGTATGAGGCATAAAAGAGTACTGCGTATATACGACTTCACCTCGGGAATAGTGAAATCTTTAAAGAACAAGGATTGTGGATTTGCGAAACAACGATGTATTGCGAATTTATCGGAGAAACGACGATATTCGTTGGGATAAAGATGGTGTTATAAGAAAGTTTGGGACATTTATCATTAGAATATAAGTGCTACCTAATGGAGACTTTGAAATGACTATAAGCACTAGCAAATTATTGATCGGAATAAATGGAACGTGGCTTCGAATAAATTGCTACGTTAATTACATTACTTGAGTACCAGTCATCAGATGAGATTTGGTCTATATAATCGAAAGTTCTCATTGCCTCGTGATTTTGTTAAGGTCTTGTACGAAGATAATCAAGTTATAGACTATAAAGAAAAGACATGGATATAGTATAAGTACAACCCTAAAGAGGGGGAGTGGGTGAAACTAAAGTAAGAATAAATGGAAACAATTGACACGCAGAAGATCGAAGCTGTAAAGAATTGGCCTACGACACTGAATGAGGTACATAGTTTTCTGGGATTAGCCGGATACTACAGGAGATTTGGGGAGAATTTTGCTTCTATTGCGGCACCATTAACAAAGCTAACTCAAAAGGCAGCAAAAATTTCAGTGGACCGATGCTTGTGAACGTAGCTTCCAGTTGCTGAAGGAAAACAATTAATTACAGCCCCAGTTCTGACTCTTCCCGAAGGCCCAGACGGGTATGCTATTTATTGTGATGTTTCTGGTATTGGGATAGGTTGTGTACTAATGCAACACGATCGAGTTATAGCCTATGCTTCCCGGCAGCTCCGGCCGTACGAGAGAAATTATCCTATTCATGATCTGGAATTAGCCGCGGTGATTCATGCTTTGAAGATATGGTGGCATTACTTATATGGGGTTCATGTCGATATCTATACGGATCATAAAAGCCTTCAGATATTTTAAGCAAAGGAGAGAATTGGTGGCAAAGAAGATGGTGAAAATATTGAAAGATTATGACGTCGATATTTTGTATCATCCTAGAAAAGCTAATGTTGTGGCGGATGCACTTAGTCGTAAATCTATGAGAATTTGACCGACGTGCGCAGAGAAGAAGGAATTTGTTCGTGAAATTCATCAGTTAGCCAGCTTTGGAGTTCGTTTGGCCGATTCTAGAAATATTGGGGTTTCCGTCCGAGAAGTTGCTGAATCACCGATTATGGAAGAGGTAAAACAGCGTTAGTTCGAGGATCCTATTTTGGTACATTACAGAGATATAGCCACTGATAAGGAAAAGACCCAATTCGAGATTTCACCTGATGGAGTGTTATTTCACAGAGGCAGATTGTGTGTACCTGACGTTGCAGGGTTGCGGCGACAGGTTATGGGCGAGGCACATTATGCCCGATATTCTGTTCACCCAGGGTCGACGAAGATGTACCATGATCTCAGATGTTTATATTGGTGGGATGGTATGAAAAGAGATATAGCAGAGTTCGTCGCTCAGTGTCCGAATTGCCAGCAAGTTAAGATTGAGCACCAGAAACCCGGTGGGCTATTGCAGGAGATGGAGATACCGACGTGGAAGTGGTATATCATTAATATGAATTTTATTACAGGTTTACCTCGTACTCCACGGAGGTATGATTCTATTTGGGTTATCGTTGATCGGTTGACAAAATCAGCTCGTTTTCTTCCGGTTCGGACTACCTACTCAGCCGAGGATTATGCCAGGCTTTATATCAGGGAGATTGTGCGACTGCACGGAGTTCCCTTATCTATTATTTCCGACAGAGGTGCCCGCATGGCTAATTTACGGAGATCCTTTCGGGCGAGATTGGGGACGCGAGTGAGTCTCGGTCAGCATTCCATCCCCAGTCTGACGGACAGGCCGAGCGCACTATTCAGACATTGGAAGATATGTTGCGGGCCTGTGTTATTGATTTCAGAGGTAGCTGGGATGACCATTTGCCGCTTGTTAAATTTGCTTATAATAACAGCTACCACTCCAGTATTCAGATGGCACCTTATGAGGCATTGTATGGCAGAAAGTGTAGGCCACCGATCGGTTGGTTTGATGTTGGGGAGACTGAGTTGCTTGGCCCAATGTGGTCCAGCAGGCCGTGGATAAGGTAAAACTTATTCGAGAGAGATTATTGGCAGCCCAGAGTCGACAGAAATCATACGCAGATAATCGCCGTCGACCTTTGGAGTTCCAGATTGGCGATTGGGTTTTCCTGAAAGTGTCACCTATGAAGGGTGTTATGAGATTCGGTAAGAAAGGGAAGCTCAGTTCGAGGTATATTGGACCTTACCAGATTGTTCGCACAATAGGCAAGGTTGCCTATGAGTTAGATCTGCCAGCTGAATTGGGAGCGGTACACCCGGTGTTTCATGTTTCTATGCTTTGTAAATGTATTGGTGACCCCTCCAGAGTTTTTCCTGTAGATGATATTCAGGTCACGGAGAGGAGTTATCTTATGAGGAGCAGCCTATAGCCATATTGGATCGTCGGGTAAAAAGGTTGCGGAACAAAGATATGGCTTTTAAAATGCGTGGCGAATAATAACCGAGAGAGAAGTGACTGGGAAGTCAAGAGCGGATGAAGAAGAAGTATCCTCATTTATTTTCAGAGCCTAGAGGTAATCCAATCCTCTATTTGACTTTGTTGTTTGATAAATGAATTCTTCGTCAGTGAATGTATTGTTGTGATAGTTGAAAAGGAAACACCCCCAAATTTGTTTGTATGATCCGTAAGGTTAGCCTAACATTCGAGGACGAATATTCTTAAGGGGGGGAGGATGTTAGAACCCGTATTTTTGGTGCATTGGAACAATCTGGATTAATTACGATAAGTTAAGGACAAAACTATTTCGGGATACAAAGTCGGGATTCTTGACCTTCGATTTTATTTTGAGATATAAGTTGTGCATGAATTTATTGGTATGGAACAATTAGGAAAATTCGGGACCAAAAGTGATAAAATTGGAAGTTGAAATCTTCCACAATTTCCATGTGTAGCCGTGCAAATGGGTGTTGGCCCACACAAATGGTGTTCAATTTTAATTGGAACAACACATTAATGTGGGCCAAGGGAATTGTACTCTCCATTTAAGTGATAAAAGATGACTTGCTAGCCTTTATTTTCATTCATCCACTTAGAAAAAAAAAAAAAAAAAAAGAGCAAAGCTGAAAACCTCCAATAGAGGCTCTCGGCCAGCCATGGAGTAAATCACCTCCCATTTTTAGCTCTTCCAAAATTATTCCATTGATGTAAACCCACTATATTGAGGTCCCTAAGTAGCGTGGAAGCATCGTTGGAGCGATCAACCCATTATTTTTCATTTTTTGGAAACCCTAGGCTATTGGAAGGTTGAAGAAGAAAGGTAAGAATTCATTATATTTTGTATGTTATAAAGGTTGTATGCTTGTTGTAGTATCTTATAATGGAGGAATATCATGAAAAATATTATGTTGGATATGAGTTGTGTGTAAGGGGTGCCATTCGTACAAGTGGGTGTGTGTTGTGTTGTGTTGAAACTATGAATTAAAGCTTAGTTAGCATTGTTATGATCATTGTAGGGTGAAGAATGAATAAAAATCATCTTTGTATGTTGGTGGGAGGTTATGGCCGAATGTAGGCCATTATTGTAGCGAGAATTGAATTAACGTCGCTTAATGGTTTAGTCGTCGTCGCTATGAATTCTATGTTGGAAATGAATGTTTAGTGGCTCAAAATGATATTGTGATTGTTGTGGACTGATTTGGAGATTTTTGTACATTTAATGAAAATTATATATTGATGAGAATAGCATCGTTAGAATGTGAATTGTGGATACAAATCATGGTTTGAAAATGAGGAATAAGTTGAAGTGAGGTTCTCGGTTTTAAGGGTTGTTTTCGGCCAAGATGGAGAAAAAAATTTGGGTTGTTGCAAATGTTGTATGAATTGCTTAGAATGCTTTTAAATATTGTTGGTATGGGTTCGGGTTAGTAGGTGAATGTATAAGCGTCGACGTTGGCTTGAATGCAAGTCGTCGAATTGAATTTATGTAAGTTGTTGAATAATGGAAAAGAAAGCTATTGTTGTTGTATTGCTTTCTGGGTTGGTTATTGTTGTTGTTGTTGATTGTTTTGGCCGAGTTGAATTCTCGGGGTAGCGTATTTACAGGGGAAATGCTGCCCAAATTTCTGTAGAATTAAGGGCGAATTCAGAATTTAAGGCCCAAAAAGTCTTTAGCTAATGTTTGGAATTTTATGGTTTGTTTATAGATCGTGGGCAGCCCGAATCATAGGTTGGATTAGCTTGAGTTTGGATCATTTTGGAGAGCGTTTGAGGTATGTAAAGTAACCTTTTCTTTTGGCATGCCTTAGTTAAAATAGGCTATTGTACGAGCCTCTAGGAAACTCTATTCTCGCAATCCGAGCTTGTCTATGATTCGCATTTGTTTCCTTGGTATTCTTGTGCTCATATGCCATAACATTGATCCTTATATCCTTGGAATTCATAATTTGTAAAGATTTCATGAAAGCTGATTTTTGGTTTTAAAGCTTATTCTTTAGCGGTTCCAAAAGTTCAAACGCCCATAACTTTCTCAGAAAAGCTCGGATTGCTTTGAGATTTTCGTAGGAGATTGTATGATATAGAATGAGTATGTTTTTCCATAAGCGGGCGCAGCTCGGGTCTATACTCGCCCGTGGGTCCCGCGACGCCCTCTTATGTAATTTCGATAACTTTGGAAAGAAAATGTTGTAATTATTATTCCGATTTCAAATATGACTATTTTACTTATCTTTTGGATTTATGATATTTTTTTATGCATATGATTCCTCACTACTCCGCTCGTGCCTACTATGATATCGTTCGCCGGTTCCCGGGCCGGTTCTGTTGTCGTGCGCGTTTTGATTATACTCCGGTGTTATGCTGTGCTTATGGTTCACCGAGCTCCTCGCTCGAGGGCCGGGTTCCACTATATTTGGTGATATGCTGTGTATGGTGATATGCTGTGTATGATATGTGATGGGAATACGGAGATTTGAAACTTTCTGGTGTTATGCTGTGTTATGGCGCCATCGACAGGCGGGCGACCATATTTCCTATGCCCTATGCATGATTTATATTTTGAAGTAACATTTTGATATTTTGGAAATGCATTTACTTTCTGTATCCCTATTTCGATTTGATCTCAGATTGTATACTACATTTTCTGCTTTGCATACTCAGTACATATTTCGTACTGACCCCCTTTCTTCGGGGGCTGCGTTTTATGCCCGCAGGTACAGACGCACAGTTTGGTGATCCACCTGTTTAGGACACCCTCTTCTGCTATTTGGAGTGCTCCTCTCATTCCGGAGCTTATATTTTTGGTACATATATTCGTCCGTTGCATTGTATATATTTGTTCATGGGTACGGCGGGGCCCTGTCCCGTCATATGATTACGTACTCGTTTTAGAGGTCGTGGACATGTTTTGTGGGTTGTGCCTACTTTTGTACGGTTGTGTTTGTATATGTTGTGTTTGGGCGATTCCATTCGCCGCGGCGGCTTGTCGGCCCGCATATGTATATATGTTGTTCTGTTGGCCCTGTGTGGCCTTTGTTGGTATTTTCTGTGCGCAGGGTTATTTTGGATAGTCCGTAAAACAAAGGAAACTCTGCCAAAATTTTTCGAAAATTTTATAAATTTGAATCACAGCCTTGTCGGCTTCTGTTATATACTTGGATGCGTTTGATATACCTTGTGATAGCGTTTGATAGGTGTGTTTGGGTGCCCAGATCGGGCACTAGTCACGGCCTACGGGGTTGGGTCGTGACACATATCACAGCAACCTGTCTCCTGAGGAGTTACAACTTTCAACAGATAACATCGTACATAAGCCGGCAAGGCTATCATAATATAGGGGAACGTCCCAGCCATACACGAGCCGACAAGGCTACCATAACACACAACTTCCAAAACATATATATATATATATATATATATATATATATATATATATACGCAAGCCGACAAGGCTGCCACTACACACAACATCCCAAAACATATATATACGCAAGCCGACAAGGCTGCCACTTCGAGTGGGAACGCCCCAAATCATAAGTCATACATGTCAGACCCTTAATCCGATAGAGTGTGATGGGCACCCGACCCTTACCTAGGGCTGAGCGAACCCGCTGACTCTCACAATACTCATAAACATGCTGGGCCCTCAAATCATATCGTAAGTACATAATGAAATTTTTTTTTCGGAAAACAAACATGCCTTTCATCTTTGTCAAATCAAATAAAACTAGCATCGTATA
>NW_026715547.1:0-19531 GCF_029784015.1 Lycium ferocissimum | reverse complement strand
GGATCCGTTGCTTAGGTCATCTGCTCAGCTGTTGAGTGCTCCTTGTCCGGAGCCCGTATTTTGGTATAATATTTTTTCATGTATATGTATGTATTTGTTCTGGGTACGGCGGGGCCACCGTCCCGTCATATGATTATGTTTTTGTTCTGTAGAGGTCTGTAGACATGTGGTGTGGGTTAAATATATGTTTCGTGAGATTTGCGTACGTTTAGAGTTTGTCTATGTTTTGTGATTTGCCTTATCGGCCTTCGTGCGGCATGCCCACTTGTCCTTGTTAAGTTATTATTTCTGCCTATTTGTAATATTTTGCTAATGTAGGATAAGGTATGTACGAGTGTCCAACTAGGGCACGTGTCGCGGCCTACGGAGTTGGGTCGTGACAAGAGCTTTTCGGGATCTCAGTTCAGGGGTGATTCGGGTCGTACCACGATGTTCCTAGTGTGGGAAGTTACATTGGGGTCAGTGCCGATTGGGGTCTGAGGTTTGCTATTCATGTGGTCGGCCAGGCCATATTATGCGTGATTGCCCCTCAGTTGGTGGCAAAGGTAGGACCGAGCCTTCAGGGTCGGTAGCCAGATCTTCGTCATCTATACGCCCTATGGGGCCAGGTTCACATGCGCCAGTCAGCCATGGTAGAGGCAGAGGGAGAGTCCCCAGTTCTAGCGGTCCTCAGTACCGTATTTATGCTTTGGCTGGACGCCAAGATCTTGAGTCTTCTCCTGATGTTGTCACAGGTATATTATCGGTATTTTCTCATGATGTATATGCTTTGATAGATCCGGGCTCCACATTGTCATATGTTGCGGGTTGGTTTAGAGTCAAACTGGAGTCGATCAAACCTTTTGAAGTGTCTACACCTGTTGGTGAATCGGTAATAGCTAGCCGAGTATATAGAAATTGCATAGTTGTGATTTGTGACCATCGTACTATGGTTGACTTACATGAGTTAAAAATGGTGGATTTTTATGTCTTTATGGGCATGGATTGGTTGGCTTCTTGCTATGCCAATGTTGAATGTAGAATGAAAATGGTTTGTTTCCAATTCCCGGGAGAACTAGTTTGAGAATGGAAGGGAAATACTGCGTCACCAAAAGGTAGGTTTATTTCCTATCTTAAGGCAAGAAAAATGATCATAAAGGGTTCATTTATCATCTAGTTCAGGTTCACGATGTAGAAGCTGAGCCGCCAACTCTTCAGGCAGTTCTCGTAGTGAATGAATTTCTAGATGTGTTCCCGGAAGAGCTTCCAGGCCTCCCTCCCGAGCGGGAGATTGATTTTGCTATTGATGTGTTGCCAGAAACTAAGCCTATATCTATTCCTCCTTATAGAATGGCTCCCGCAGAATTGAAAGAGTTGAAGGAGCAATTGAAAGACTTGCTTGAGAAAGGCTTTACTAGGCCTAGTTCATCCCCGTGGGGAGCACCCGTATTGTTTGTCCGAAAGAAAGATGGCTCCTTGAGAATGTGCATTGATTATCGGCAACTGAATAAGGTGACGATTAAGAATAAATATCTCTTCCGAGGATTGATGACTTATTTGACCAATTACAAGGCGCCAAATGGTTTTCAAAGATAGATTTGAGATCCGAGTATCATCAAGTGAGAGTTAGGGAGAAAGATATCCCTAAGACAGCCTTCAGAACAAGATATGGCCATTTTGAGTTTCGGGTGATGTCATTTGGGCTAACTAATGCACCGGCAGTGTTTATGGATTTGATGAATGATGTGTTCAGGCCCTTCCTAGATTTATTTGTGATTGTATTCATCGACGATATCTTGGTGTATTCTAGATCCGAGGCAGAACATGCGGATCATTTGCGTACTGTCCTTATAGTTCTTCAAACTCGAGAGTTATTTGCCAAATTTTCTAAGTGTTAGTTTTGGTTGAACTCAGTGACATTTTTAGGGCACATTGTTTCATACGGTATTCTAGTAGATAGCCAAAGATTAAGGCCGTGAAGACTTGGCTAAGGCCCACAACTCCTACGGAGGTTCGTAGCTTTCTGGGCTTAGCAGGATATTACAGGAGATTTGTTGAAGGTTTTTCTTCTATTTCTGCACCACTCACAAAGCTGACCCAGAAATCAGCTAAGTTTCAATGGACAGATGCTTGTGAACGTAGTTTCCAAGAGCTAAAAGATAGATTGACTTCTGCACCAGTCCTGACACTTCCAGAGGGATTGGAAGGTTATGTTGTTTATTGCGATGCTTCAGGCATTGGGCTAGGCTGTGTGTTGATGCAACAAGGTAAGGTGATTGCGTATGCTTCAAGGCAATTACGAAAATATGAAAAGAATTATCCAACCCATGACCTTCAATTGGCTGCAGTGATTCATGCATTAAAGATGTGGAGACATTACTTGTATGGTGTTCATGTGGATATTTACACAGATCATAAGAGCCTTCAGTATATCTTCAAGCAAAAAGAGTTGAATTTGCGGCAACGACGATGGTTGGAATTGCTAAAAGATTATGATGTTGATATCCTATATCACCCCGGAAAGGCAAATGTTGTGGCTGATGCTCTTAGCCGAGATCTATGGGAAGTTTGTGTGATGTACGATCAGAGAAAAGAGAAATGGCTCGTGAGATCCAACAGTTAGCTAGCCTAAGAGTTCGAGTAGTGGACTCAGGTAGCAGGGGAACCACCATTCAGAATTCAGCAGTCTCGTCGCTAGTAGTGGAAGTGAAAGAGCGACAATACGAAGATCACATGCTAATACATTACAGGGATACACTCCCTCAGAAGGAGAAGTCATCATTTGAGATTGCAGGATACGGAGTTCTCCGATACCGAGGCAGATTATGTGTTCCTGATGTGGCAGGGTTATGCCACCATTGCTCCCGTTATTCTGTCCACCCCAGAGCAACGAAAATGTATCATCATCTTAAGTATATATATTGGTGGAATGGGATGAAGAAATATATAGCGGAATTCGTAGCTCAATGTCCCAACTGTCAATAAGTGAAAATCGAGCACCAAAAGTCGGGCGGATTGTTGCAAGCTATAGAAATCCCATCTTGGAAGTGGGAAATAATTAACATGGACTTCATTACAGGCTTACCCCGTTCTCGACATAAGTATGATTCTATATGGGTGATTGTGGATAGACTCACGAAATCAGCTCATTTCTTACAGAACCACATATGTGGCGTAAGATTATGCAAAGCTTTATGTTAAAGAGATAGTGCGACTTCATGGTGTCCCAAAGATCTATTATCTCGGATAGAGGAACTCGGTTTACGGCTAATTTTGGAAGTCCTTCCAAGAGGGCTTGGGACTCAAGTGAGCCTTAGCACGGCATTTCATCCCAGATGATGGACAAACCGAACATACCATTCGACTCGAGGATATGTTACGGCATGTATGTTAGATTTTGGAGGTAATTGGGATGATCACTTACCACTCATTGAGTTTGCTTACAATAATAGTTATCATTCTAGCATCCAAATGGCACCGTACGGGGCTTTATATGGGCAAAAGTGTAGATCCCCAATTGGGTGGTTTGAAGCAGGAGAGATTAAATTGATAGGGCCAGACTTGGTCCAAAGAAGCCATAAAAAAAGTTAAGCTCATACAAGATCGGTTATTAGCAGCTCAAAGTCATCAAAAGTCCTATGCGGATAATCGTCGAAGGGACTTAGAGTTCCAAGCAAATATTGGGTATTCTTAAAAGTGTCACCAATGAAGGGTGTAATGAGATTTGGCAAAAAAGGGAAGCTTAGTCCCCGATACATTGGGCCTTATGAGATCGTGCGCAAAGTAGGCAAAGTGGCTTACGAATTAGATCTACCTCCTGATTTGGAGTCAGTTCACCCAGTTTTCTATGTTTCAATGCATTGTAAATGTGTTGGAGATCCTACTAGGATCGTTCTAATAAATGATGTTCAAGTGACAGAAAAGTTAACTTATGAAGAGGTACCCATTGCCATATTAGATAGGCAAGTACGGAGGCTAAGAAACAAAGAAGTGGCCTTAGTTAAGGTTTTATGGAGAAACAATAACTGAGAAGAGATGACATGGGAAGCAGAAGAAATTATGAAATCCAAATACCCGCACTTATTTCAGCCCCCGGAAGAAACCCGAGATGAGACATCAAGATCATAAGGTATGTATGTTTTCCTTTTTATGAATTTGGGTCGTGTGTGGCCAAACTCTTTTACTATTATGTTGTGGCCCTGTGAGGCATTGTTATTATGGGCTGTTAGGACAGGAGGGTAGTGCCATATTATAGGGGAAACTCTGGCGAATTTTTTTTATAGAATCGCCGAGGATTTAACATTCGAGGACGAATGTTCTTAAGGGGGGAAGAATGTTACACCTCGAAAAAAATTTTGTTGATGCACAGCGAATAGACTAACGAAGAGTATGAAGTATACGGTATTGTAATAAGTAAGGAATGACATTTGATGACCCTAAGTAAGATTTCAAAGACATTCGAGGTTAGACGAGAAAGGTTGCCAAGAGAAGGCAAGGCATATGATATGTATCGGAAAGGATTTACGAGTAACAAGTTAATGATGATTTAATGATGCTTTGGAGAAGAGTTATAAAATCTCTTAGATTGTTAATAAGGTGATAAACAAGTGTCAAGAAGGTTCCATAAGGATTGGAGATCAAACGAGTCGACCAGAACGAGTTCGGAATGACTGGGCATTATACGGCCAAAAATACTGGCCGTATAAAACATACGAGCCGTATGTCCAACTGTATAATCAGTCCAGATTAGCACCCCTCTCTGGACCAAATCTACGGCCAGACATACAGTCAGTATAATTTATACGGACCGTATGTTGGTCCGTAGAAACTGGTCGAGACAAATTTTTGTTATTAATAAGGGACCAAGCTTCATTTCATTTCATTTCCCTTTCACACCCCTTCTCTCTAGAACATCTCTCCACATTTCTCCCACAAGAATTCAAGAGATATTAGTGATCAACTTCATCAAACCAAGTGAATCAAGTGTAAGAAACCCATTAAAGTTCATCCAAGACAAGAAATCCAAGTGAAGGTGAAACTAGGGTTTTGTTCAAGTGAGGTGTTTCCACCCAAGGGTCATTCCTACACCATCTAAGGTAAGTTTTATGGTATTTCCATGTTGTTTAAGGTATTGAAAGTTGAAACACTTGGATTATAGAAGGAAATAGAAAATGGGTCATGAATGTGGGAATAGTGTCACTTTTGAGTAATAGTTGGATTGAGTCATGATTCTTGATGTATTGTGATTATAATCATGTTATAAATGATATTGAGAACATGGGATAGACATTGTATATGAATGAACGTAATCGTGTGTTATGACCATGAATATGGATGATTGGAAGTGAATTGAGAAGTAAGGATAATGTAGGTGAATAAAGGCTATTGTTATGATGTTGTGAATGTTATTATTGATGTTTGGGAGTTGATATATGATATGGAGGAAGTCGTATAAATAAAGGAGATGCTGCCCAATTTTCTCTAGCTTTAGTCAGGTATGCTAAGCTATCGATTTTCTAATGTTAGTATAATTCTAATGAAGGTAGAAATGTGAGCATTGAAGGAGAACGTACAGGTGATAGAATAGTTGAACGGAAAGGTATGTAAGGCTAGCCCTTCTTTCATAAGGCATGGTTCTTTGGCCAAATATCTATTCTTCTATGAGCCTATGATATTCTCCAAATGATTCTATCTCTAAAAGCTACTAAGCTCATGATCCTCGATAGGTTACGATTGTACTAAGTTCCTTATATGATGAGTAACCCTCTAGGGATAGATGTAATGAATGACGATAGTAATGATGATAAGGATGCTTATGAGCTTTCATGTATATGTGCCTATGTATGGCTACTATGAAACCCCGAGCTTATATGGCCGGGTAGAATATATAAATATATATATATATATATATATATATATATATATATATATATATATATATATATATGCGCGCACCACCGCAGCTTGGTACGAACAACCCCGAGCCTTGGTAGGGCTGTGTATGTATGACCCCGAGCCTTGGTAGGCTGTGTATGTGAAACACCGAACCTTCATGGTCGGGTATGCTATGTATATACGATGTATATGATATGTATATGATATGAATATGAGTATCAATGGAAATATGACTACGAATATGAAAATGGATACGAAACGTAAATGAGTACAGATACGAATACGGGTACGGATATGGATGTATGTACACGGATACACAATAGAAATGGAATGTCCCTATGAAAAGCAAGTAAGTGTTATGACGATGATACTATTATCTCCCATCCTATGTTGTTTCATATGTTGTCTATTATGCTTTCATATTGACGCTGATCATGCTGTACAAACTCAGTACATTCTTCGTATTGACGTCTTTTTGTTTGTGGACGCTGCGTCATGCTCGCAGGTGGCTAGGGAGATAGACTTGATCCATAGCTTCATTACTCAGGGACTACATAGCCGAGCTCCATTTCATTCGGAGCCACAGCTTTTGGTATTCATTCTTTTGTGTACATATTTATGGGCATGGCGGGGCCCTGTCCCGCCTATATGATATGACATACTCTTCTTAGAGGCTCGTAGACATGTGTATATGGTTAGATGTGTTTGGCCTTGTCGGCCTATATTTTGGATATCATTTTGTTAGCCTCGTCAACTTATGTACATTGATATGGGCATTGTGATTAATGATGATATATACGTATTGTTGCCCAATGGAATTAGTATGAATGATGGATGGAAAGTATGATCTAGTTATGTGGCTCACCTAGATGTAATGTGAAAATATGTTAAGAGGTGCCCGGGTGGGTTAGCACCGGGTGCCCATCGCGGCCCTCCGGCTGGGTCGTGACAGTACGTTAACGGGAAATTTTTGAGGTGTAACAACAGAGCAGAAACGCATGCTACAGTAACCGAGCTGCTACAGTACCGAACCGACTCTAGAATTCTTTGAAAGGTGTTTTACCCCTTATTTTTTAACTAAAACACTTCTAAAACATTCCCCAACCGTCTAGAATATTTTCCCAACTTCCTCTATAGAATTTTAATGTAAATTAAGTGAAATCTCTGGATTTAATTCCGAACAGCGTATAGTTGTGATTATAAAATTGTATTGCGGCAAAACGTGGCTTGGATTCAAGGTGAATATTGCGGAGATGGCGGTTCTAGTGGAATTAAGGTACGAATATTTCCTTATAAATATTGATTTAAGCATATTTACAGAAGAAAAGTTATTAAATGATCATATAATGAATTTATGGGTTGAGAAATTGGATAAAACATCGTGTGGGATGTTTATGGAATAGATTGGTATTGATAATGTTGTTGTTGATGTTGGTATTGTTGTTGTTGTTGTTGGTTGCTAGATTGCGATTTCGGGCTAGGCATATAAATAGGGGAGATGCTGCCCGCATTTTGGCAGATTCTAAAAGGATTTTAATGAAAGGCTTAAGACAAGCATATCCCGATGAGCCTAATGATAGTACGAATGGTTTTATATGTCGATTGCGAGACAGGAAGTAGGTTGGAAAGTCGAGAAGTAAGCTTCCAGGTATGTTAAGGCTATCCTTTTCTTCTTTTGGCATGATCTATGACAAGTGCGAAGCATAATGATATCCATAATGAATTCACTCCTAGATGTAGGATATCCTGAGTTCCTTGACTACTTATGTCCCGAAGGGGCATCTGTAAGTTGTACGCTTCCATAATAATGTCTATAACCCCAAGGGGATAGTCATAAGATTTCTTTATTCATATCATTTCATATTTGATTTTTAAGTCTCGAAGAAGACAAATGAAAAGGGAAATAAGTTCCCATCTTTGAAAAAAGGAAGAAGTTCCCATTTTGAACTAAAAGTTGCTCCGAAGGGAGTCTTTTAATGTTTTACAAAGATTATCATGCATTGTATACTTATTTACATGCACGGCATCATTTCATGGGAAGGGGAAAAGGGCTAAGGCGTTATATACGCAAACCACCTGATCAGTTGGTATACGATGATTATGATGCCCGAAGGGGCCATTATGCTATTATGCCCGAAGGGGCTGCGAGCAGGGCGAAGGCATGCATTATATATATATATATATATATATATATATTAAAAGTTCATATGAACGTACATGATTCGCAGTGTTGGTTACAGGTACAGATTGAGTCTGTTTTTCCTTTATCATTCGAGTTGAGATATATTGTTTCAGTTCTGCCTTACATACGCGGTACATTATTCGTACTGACGTCTCTTTCCTGGGGACGCTGTGTTTCATGCCACACAGGTGCAGACTGTTGAGTAGAGGACACTTACCATAGGATGTTCCCGGGCTATCAACTGGATTGGCGAACTCCATTTCTATTTGGAGAATTGCCGAGTCTGAGTACGTATGCATGTCCTCGAGTTAAATGTATTACGGGTATGTTGGGGCCCTGTCTCAACATATGTTATGGTAATTTGGTCCTTGTAGAGGCTTTTGCAGATAGTGTCCTCAGGGATAGTGCGTCGAGATATCGACAGTTGTGTAAAGCGTCCATGTAGATCGATGCATTCATATGCATTGTTTTAAATATTTTATTGTGACCAAAGTCTTCTTTGAATTAACGACAAGGGAAAAGTCCCTGACTTGGTGAACAAGTTTTATTAAAAGGTTTTTCACGTTTTACTTGACGGAAGTGTCATTTCATAATTTGAAGGTTCACACAACACTGTGAATTATGAGTGTAGTGATAGTAGGGCGCTTAGCCGAGTAGGGTCTTGAATGTCAGTCGCGCCTGTTATATCCCGTATTTTTGTACATTGGGATATTTTAAGCCAATCGCGACAAGTTAAGGACAAGACAATGTTGGGATACGAGGTAGAGACTTTTAACCTCCGATTTTATTTTAATGCACAAGTTGCTTATAAATTTTAATTGGCATGGAAATATTAATGGAGATTAGGGGTTAATTAACCATGATTAGATTATTAAGTGGGGATTAGTGATTATTTTAATGTTAAATTAATCCTAATTAGGTGCTAATGGTCGTGTGGGTCCCACCCATGGCTTGGCCAAATTTGATTGGCTCAAGCCATGAGTAGGACATGTGTCCAACATATAGGAATGATATAAATAGCAAATTGATGACAAGGAAAGTCATATTTCATCTTCACAACTTAAGAAAACCTAGAGAGGGAGAGAAGCTCTCGGCCATGGTAACGGTCGAGCTTCAAGCTTATGAATTGTTGATCAAATTTGATTTTCTCCAAGTATTTCAACCCTTTGGAAGGTGTATAATAACGTGGGATTGATCCTAGATAGCAAGAACAAGTATTAAATTCAAGGCACAAGTTCTAGTCAAGTTGAGAAGTCAAGTGTTTAAGGTAAGATTTAACTTTCTTTTGCACGTATTAAGGGTGGTTTTGAACGTGTTGTAGTGTGTAGAAATGAATGGAATTTATGGAACTATGTGTGTTGGTGTTGAAGCGTGTAGGGGCTGTTTTGTAGATATGGTGAATTGATTTTACTTGTTATTTTGGTTGTTGTTGTTATGGATATTATGATGAGAATGAAGGGTTTAATGGTTCAAGTTGGAGTTGAAATTGTTTGTGGGCTGTTGTAGAAATTAGTATGTTGTTAATATAGTTTCTTACGTTTATATGGATAATATTGTAACGTATGGATTGTTGGTATAGTTCATGAATTTGGAAGGAAAGAATGTGTTGTTGTTATTCTTGTTGAACTTGGAAGATTATATGTTGTATTGTGTGTTGGTTGGGCTGTTTGGAGTATTGTACGGGCTGTCCGAAGTGTTCTCGAGTCATGTTGAATAGTCTCGGGTTGATACTTGAATGTATGATTAGTGATGTTGGCTTGGTTGTATGTAGTTGGCTTGAATATAAGCGAAACGTCATCTAATTGTCTAGAAAGGAATTATTAACGTTAGGATACGTTTTGAATCTCTTCGTAGTTTAATCGTAGTTCTTGACGTCTTAATATAGGTTGAGACACTATTGGGCAGCGTATACGTGTTGTGTTGCGAGTAAACGCTAAAGGTATGTAAAGCCTACCCTTTCTTTCTTTTGGCATGTCCTAGATGTAAGTATGATACGATATGAGCTTTGGGGTGATTCTATTCATAAGTTCCGAGCATGTATTATGATTTTTATTCACTTCTTGATATTAGAATTCTTAAAATAGTCAAACTACTGCCCTCCAGCTTTCTATACGATCGGGTAGTAAATGATATATGAAAGTTTCTATTCCTGAAAAACTCTATATTGACTAATGACCATAACTTTTATAAGCTGTCTCGTATTAACTGATACATGTCTATGATCCACGAGGCGTTATAGCGACATAGTTCGTAATGATATTCAAATAGTACTGAGTATGACTATTATCCTGATACTTGAGCGTTGATTAGTCTACTTATCTATTGAGTCTCAAAAGATGATTTATATGCATATGGTTACTCACTACTCTGCTCGTGCATACTGTTATTACATCTTTCACTGAGTCCCGGGCCAGGACACGTTTTCGTGCACAACTCCACTGTATTATTCACTGAGCCCCTCACTAGAGGGCCGGGACACGTTATATGTATATGTATATGATGATATGATGACATGATGATATGATGATACGGGGATGGCGGCCAGGATGACATATGATGATTCTATTCACCGAGTCCCTCACTAGAGAGCCGGGACACGTTATATATATGCATATGTACAGGATGATTATCTAACTATGTCACTAAGTACCATAATGAGTTGGGTATGATATTGACAAGCATGATTTATGTTTCAAAGGCAAGCCTTGTGGTTTTCTGTTTATTGTGCTAGTTTTCTATACTCCTTATTTCAGTATGATCCTATTTGCTGTATTTCAGGCTTTACATGCTCAGTACATATTCCGTACTGACCCCTTTCTTTGGGGGCTGCGTTTCATGCCGCAGTACGGATTCTTGCTTTGGTGATCCACCAGCTTAGGATTTCTCGCTATCTTGGAGTGCTCCCTTTTCCCGGAGCCTAGATTTTGGTACGGATCCTCTTATTGTATATATATATATATATATATATATATATATATATATATATATATATATATATGTATGTATCCAGGGGTACGGCGGGGCCCTGTCCCGTCATATGATACTGTTGATTACTCTTAGAGGTCTGTAGACATGTGTGTGGGTTTGTATATAGTTGCTGTCCAGTTGTGTATATATGACTTATGTTTTGGGACGTTCCCATTCGTAGTGGCAGCCTTGTCGGCTTGCGTATATATATATGTTTTGGGATGCTGTATGTAGTGGCGACCTTGTCGGTATATATATATAGTTGGGGCGTTCCCACATATTATGATAGCCTTGCCGGCTTATATACGATGTTATCTTAAAGTTGTAACCCCTCAGGAGACAGGTTATTGTGATATGTATATATATATATATATATATATATATATATATATATATATATATATATATGCGACAGTTTTGAGACGACATCATGCCTTTCTATATATAAGTTCTTTATTATGCTAGTGGTGGACGATTATAGTTATCAGGTGTATACGAGTGTCCAGCTCGGGCACTAGTCACGGCCTACGGGGTTGGGTCGTGACAAAAGTGGTATCAGAGCAGTTCATCCTCGGAGTGTCTACAGACCGTTTCTAGTAGAGTCTTGTTTATCGGTGTGTTGTGCACCACATCTATAAACAGGAAGCTACAGGACATTTAGGATGTTATCTTTCCTTTTATCTTAGATCGTGCGATAGAGCCGTTAGTCTAGAAATATTCCTTATACGACCTCTTTTTCCGTAGAGGTGCGGACCGGGCGAGAGATGAAGAGATCGGTAGCGATATGGGGGTGCTAAGAAGGCCCCAGAGTAGATTTAGGACCCCGTGCTCCGGACCGAAGCCGGAGGAGCCTCGGTATTCCATGGAGACCGATCCCTCGAGTACCCGGCAACGATTTTTCTAGAGTTTTTATACATCCGGGGAGGAAGACCCCCCGAGGACGGATGACAAAGATCCATCCGAGTAATCGTGCGAGTGGGATATATAGGAGGAGAGATCCCGAGGCCGTACCGGTTGCTCATAGAGCACTACGTTAGGCCGCAACCCCTTCAAGTGTTATGAATTACAGCCCCCTATCCTTCGATAAACCGGGAGTTGCCCGGTTATCTACGTTCCTCGAACTATGAGCGAGATGATGAAGTGACAAGCGGATTTCCAAGTAGACGATGACGAGATATATATATATATATATATATATATATATATATATATATATATATATATATAAATTATTACCTAATATAACGAAAATCAAAGGGACCGTCAACCAAGTATTTATAAGTAACGGCGACCAAGGTGTTCTCCTCACCATGGGGAATTTTGGAACTCTAGGATGGAAAGTAGTCATACATACAGGTGAAAGTTAGACATTGAAGATTGAAAGGGAAAGTAAACAAGAAAATGTAACAATGTGCGGTTGATATTGGACATATGAGGTAAGTTCATCATTTTCATACCGTTATTGATATTAGCCCCGTGGTCGTGATATGACATGATATATACATATATATGTTGGCCCCGTGAGGCATTGTTGGTATTTCTGCGTAAGGTTTTGAAATAATATGAAATACGAGGAAATTTCAAAATTTTCCTAGAAATAAAAAGAGAATGAGATATAGGTTTGTGATATGACTTGAAAGGTCGTACCAACAGTAATGATAAGATTTGACTAAACTACGAGTATGGCTGACCTCGAGAAATAAGTTAATTGCTGAATTGATGGTAATAGTAATTAGGAGGTCGATGCTGATATGGTAAAAGGAATTTGGAAAGGACTTGTAATTCTAAGGGGTGATTTAGAAAAGACTGGTAAATCTTGATGGAGTGCTATTTAAGGTACCGACTGAATTGATAAGCAGGGATGAATTATGACGAGTTTATAGATAAAAGAAGTAATAGTATGATTAAGACAAGAGTACAGAGGAAAAAGAATTGTGACGGATATGAATGTATTGATAAGACAGCTTGTGAGATATTAAGGATAAAGTTGACCAGAAAGAGTAAAGGGTTAAGAAGTGTTACATTATAGGATTGATTACGAACAGGATATAATGTGAATATAATGAGGATCGTTATGAAAATAAGCAAAGTCTAGTAGGGGAGTGACTAAAAGATATGACGTGATCTATGTAACTAAAGTATAAAAGCGAGCTATAGGACGAATGAGAAAGACTTATCAAGTTCTGTATGGAAAGTTTAGAATGAAGGTTATATGATAACGGAAATGATAGCGAGCACCAGAAAAGAAGGAGTTAACTGAAAGGAGGAAGTAAGAAGAAAGCGAGATAACAGTGTAGCAATAGGTCATGATATGTGTAGCCGAGGGTACGAGTACTAAAAGTGACGGAACTGCGAAAGACCAAGTTATAGAAAGATGAGCAACGAGGTAGAATGAATGCTAGAAAATGACCGGTATGATACGAATAAACATGGGTGAACAGAATACGTTTCGAAAATGAGAAAAGGATTATGCTTTGAAGTAATGTGTTCCGAATGATACGGAGGTAGCATAAGATTCCTCGTGTACAGGATAAAAATAGACATAAAAGGGAGAAATGATAAGGGGATTCTAATGGAAGCACCTAAGATAGACGTAATTAATCGAGTACGAGTATGGAACGAAAGAGGAATATATAGTTATGAACTTAAAAGTATAGTACGACGACATGGTGATAAGATAAGACCATTATTAAGACGAACTTGATATGTTTTCGAGTAAGTTAGAAGCCAGTGTTGGGTACACAACAAAGGTGAAAAGACATAAGGCATGAGGGGGTACTGCATGCACACGACTTCACCTTGAAAATAGTGGAATCCTTAAGGGATAAAGATGGTAGGCTGAGGAACAAATGGTGTATTATAAACTCATCAAAGGAAACAGATGATATAGGTTGGGATGAAGATAATATTTCAAGAGAACTTTGGACACTTATCGTCGGAATATAAGTGTCATCTAATTGAGATTGGAACGACTACAAGTACTAATTAACTATTGATTGGAATGAGTGGAATGTGGCCTCGGATGAGTTGTTACGTTGGTCGCATTACTCGAGTACGGATTATCGATGAAATTTTGTACTATAAATATAGAAAGGTTCTCGTCGCTTCGTGATGTCATTAAGGTTTCGTACGTGGATGATCAAAGTTATACATCATAAGAAAAAGACATGGATAAGGTACAGTATACCAAGTGAATTGGAAAAAAAGATCAAATGAATTTGAAATTGGAAATAGGGACATAGAGCAGAATATAAACGGATAACGGTATAAGTACACCCTTGCAAGGGGGAAGCGGTGCGAGAAATGCAAGTGTAAGATGGAGATAATTGACACTGTAATATATTTGATACGGATGCTTAAACTTCAAGTGAGGTCCCTTGCTGAGACAAGTTAGTAAGATCTAAAAGCCAGCAATAAATGGATAGAAGTCAGGATGGTAATTGAGACGGTGTTGAGAATTATTTGTAAAGGTTGCAACATAATGTGTGACAGGAAAGTTAAGCGCAAAAATCCTAATAACGAGGCAATAGAAGGAGTCTGAATTAAAGATAAAGAAATGACACGAGATAATTGTCACGACCCAACCCCGTAGGCCGTGACTAGTGCCCGATCTGGGCACCCAAACACACCTATCAAACGGGGCCACACACAGATGGCTTATACAGACACAATTATCAAACACTGCCTCAGATTATATCAAACACATCCGGTGTATAACAGAAGCCGACAAGGCTGAGTTTCAAATTCATGTAATTTCCGAAAAAATTTCGGCAGAGTTTCCTTTGTTTTACTGACTATCCAAAATAACCACGCACGCGAAAATACCAACAAAGGCCACACAGGGCCAACAGAGCAACATATATACATATGCGGGCCGACAAGGCTGCCGCGGCGAATGGAATCGCCCAAACACAACATATACAAACACAACCGTACGAGAGTAGGCACCACCCACAAACATGTCCACAGACCTCTAAACAGACAGACAGAATCATATGACGGGACAGGGCCCCGCCGTACCCATGAACAAATATATACAAATGCAACGGACGAATATATACCAAAATATGGCTCCGAAATAAGGGGAGCACTCCAAATAGCAGAAGAGGGTGTCCTAAACAGGTGGATCACCAAACTGTGCGTCTGTACCTGCGGGCATGAAACGCAGCCCCCGAAGAAAGGGGGTCAGTACGAAATATGTACTGAGTATGCAAAACAGAAAATGTAATATACAAATCTGAGTCACAATCGAAATAGAGGTACAGAAAGTAAATACATTTCAAAAATATCAAAGTGTTACTTCAAAATATAAATCATTCATAGGGCACAGGAAATATGGTCGCCCGCCTGTCGATGGCGCCATAACACAAGATAACACCGTAAAAGTTTCAAATCTCCGAATCTCCGTCACATATCATACACAAGATATCACCATACACAACATCACACCAAATATAAGTGGAACCCGGCCCTCGAGCGAGGAACTCGGTGAACCATGAACACAAGATAACACCGAGTACATCATAATGCGCACGACAACGAACCGGCTCGGAACCGCGAACGATATCATAGTAGGCACGAGCGGAGTAGTGAGGAATCATATGCATAAAATCATTGTCATAATCCAAAAGATAAGTAAAATAATCATATTTGAAATCGAATAATAATTACAACATTCTCTTTCAAAAGTTGTCAAAATTTTATAAAGGAACGTCGCGGGACCCACAGACGGGTGTAGACCCGAACTGGGCCCGCCTATGAAAAACATACTCATTCTATATCATACAAACTCCTACGAAGATCTCAAAGCAATCCGAGCTTTTCTGTGAAAGTTATGAGCGTTTGAAATTTTGGAATCGCTAAAGAATAAACTTTAAAACAAAAATCAGCTTTCATGTAATCTTTACAAATTAAGAATTCCAAGAACATAAGGATCAATATTTTGTCATGTCAACACAAGAATGCCAAGGAACAAATGCGATTCATAAACATGCTCGGATTGCGAGAATAGAGTTTCCTCGAGGCTCGTATCATAGCCTACTTTAACTAAGGCATGCCAAAAAGAAAGGTTACTTTACATACCTCAAACGCTCTCCAATATGATCCAAACTCAAGATAAGTCCAACCTACGATTCGGGCTGCCCACGATCTATAAACAAGCCATAAAACGCCAAACATTAGCTAAAGACTTGTTGGGCATTAAATTCCAATTTCGCCCTTAATTCTACAGAAATTTGGGCAGCATTTCCCCTGTAAATAGGCTACCCCGAGAATTTAACTCGGCCATATCAATCAAAAACAACAACAACAACCAACCTAGCAACATTAATAATTAATCCGAAAGGTAATACAACATTACTAGCTCTCTTTTCCATCACTCAACAACATTCATAATTTCAATTCAATGGCTTACCTTCAAGCCAACATCGATACTTATACATTCAAATATTAACCCGAACCCATACCAACCATATTTAAAGGCATTCTAAGCAATTCATACAACATTTCCAACAACCCAAATTTTTCTCCATTTTGGCCGAGAACAGCCCTTAAAACCGAGAACCTCACTTTAACCCATTCCTTATTTTCAATTCATGATTTGCATCACAATTCACATTCTACAATGCTATTCTCATCAATATACAAATTACATTAAATGCACAATGACCTCCAATTCAGTCCGCATCAATCACAATATCAATTTGAGTCAATAAACATTCATTTCCAACATAGAATTCATAGCGACGACTACTAAAACCTTAAGCGATATCGATTCGTTCATTGTCATATAATATGACCTATTTCGACCAACACTACACATATACATATATGGATAATTCTCAATCGTTCTTCACCTTACCATGATCATAATATACTAACTAAACATTAATTCATCACTTCAATACAACACAACACACACGCACACTACACGGCTAGAATACCACACCCACAACTCACTTCCAACATTCCATATTTCATGATTTTCCATCCAATTAGCATACTACAACAAGCATACAACCTTCACAATACATAAAACATAATGAATTCTTACCTTTTCTCTTCAATTTCCCAATAGCTAGGGTTTCCAAAAGATGAAAAATAATGGGTTGATCACTCCAACGTCGCTTCCACGCTACTAAGGGACATCAATATAGTGGGTTTACATCAACAAAATAATTTTAGAAGGACAAGAAAAGGAAGGTGATTTCAGCTCCTCTTGGCCGAGAGCTTTGGTGGAGGGAGTCTTCAACTTCTTGATATTTTCTAAGTGTTAAGAATGAGGCAATTGAACTAGTGGTCATCTTTTATCATTATATGAAGTGTACAATTCCCTTGGCCCATATTAATGAGTTGTTCCAATTAAAAGTTGACACAAAATTGGTGTGGGCCAACACCCACTATACATGGCCAACTATGGAAATTGTGGATGATTTTCAACTTCCAATTTTATCACTTTTGGTCCCAAATTTTCCTAATTGTTCCATACCAACAAATTCATGCACAACTTATCTCTCAAAATAAAATCGAAGGTCAAAAATCCCGACCTTGCATCCCGGAACAGTTTTGTCCTTACCTTATCATAATTAATCCGGATTGTTCTAATGTACAAAAATACGGGTTCTAACAATAATGTGCCTAGAATGTTACAAGTTGGGTAAAGGGGATTATAAGATGATTTAAGCAAGATGATCAGAACTAGCTGGTTACTAAAAGATGGTGAATTTATATGTCAAATTCTTTCAGAATTATACCCGTTAATGATAGACAAAGCACAGAGCGACTATGTAAGTAATTATATAAGGGAACTCCAGCGCTGCTCGGTAGCCAACTCTAAGGATTGAGATTAAAAGCCAAAAGATAGAGTACCAGTTAAAGTCTTTTAAAGAAGTTAAGAAGTAATACATGAGGCTGAAGATTCCAGAATATGGACTTCATTACAAGTTTACCTCGCACTCTACGGAAGTATGATTCCATATGGGTTATTGTAGATAAGCTGACAAAATCAGCCCATTTTCTTCCAGGCAGGACAACTTATTCAGCTGAGGACTGTGCAAAGTTATATATTAAAGAGATGGTCAGACTTTACGGAGTTCCCACATCTAATATATCTGACAGAGGTGCTCAGTTTACAGCTAACTTCTGGAAATCATTCCAGGAAGGATTGGGGACACAGGTAAGTCTTAGCACAGCATTTCACCCTCAGACTGATGGGTAGGCCGAGCGTACTATTCAGATACTAGAAGATATGTTGCGAGCCTGTGTTATCGATTTCAGAGGTAGCTGGGATGATCATCTGCCACTTGTTTAGTTTGCTTATAATAATAGCTACTATTCTAGTATCCAAATGGCACCGTATGAGGCTCTGTATGACAGGAAGTGTAGGTCACCTATTGGCTGGTTCGATGTTGGTGAAACTAAGTTAATTGGCCCAGATATGATTCAGCAAGCGCCAGATAAAGTAAAGCTTATTCAGGAAAGGTTATTGGCAGCCCAGAGTCGACAGAAGTCATATGCAGATAATCGGCGTCGACACTTAGAGTTCCAGATTGGCGATTGGGTCATCCATGAAGGGTGTAATGAGATTCGGCAAGAAGGGAAAGCTTAGCCCGAGGTATATAGGGCCTTATCAGGTTGTTCGTAAGGTAGGACAGGTTGCCTATGAATTAGACCTACCATCTGATTTGGAAGCAGTACACCCAGTATTTCATGTATCTATGCTTCGCAAATGTATTGGTGATCCTTCTAGGGTATTCCCTATGGATGATGTCCAGGTAACGGAGGAGCTATCATATGAGAAGAATCCGGAAGCTATACTGGATCGTCAGGTGAGAAGGTTGCGTACTAAAGATGTGGCTTCCGTTAAGCTATTGTGGCGGAACAATAACGAAAGAGATGACACAGGAAGTTCGAAGAGGAGATGAAGAATAAGTACCCCCTACTTGCTTCCTATGTCTACGGTGTAATCTAAACTCTAAATTGGTTATGTTGATTGATAAATGAATCAGTATGTGATAGTTGTCATCACGACCCGGCTCCGTGGGCGTGGATCGGGTGCCTACTTAGGCACCCAAACGGACTCACGAATCAAATCGTCGTATTAGGGCATATCCGTATTTAACGAAAAGTACCCGCATCGTAATCGATAGCGGACATCACACAAATACGAACGAGTGCTATCCTAAGCGGTCACCCGTGCAGAATCATCATACCAAAATCAAAACTGGTGGAATGCACATCGCCCAGACATACACATACATACAAACATGTGGGCCGTATCGGCCATAGCAACAACGGGGCCGCTTAAGGACGCAAATCAGAATCATATGCGAACAAACCGGACCCATGACCCACAAATATGACTACAGGCCTCTACAAACAAAACAGAACATACGAACATATGACGGGACAGGGCCCCGCCGTACCCGGCCGGATCTACAATGTACGTAATATACATAGCAAAACATGTATACCAAATATGGGCTCCCGGATCGAGAGGAGCACTCCAAA
>NW_026715546.1:0-19734 GCF_029784015.1 Lycium ferocissimum | reverse complement strand
GTCTAATCTAGTATATCATTATTTGGTTTAGGTTGATGTCCTAGATCGTTACTATAACTTTGCAAAGATGTTTGAGGTTTGTTGGAATCTGGAAATAGCTTGTGTGGCCTTGAGTTTTTGATCAAAATCGACAAAGGCACCATTAATATATATATATATATATATATATATATATATATATATATATATATATATATATATATATATATATATATATATATATATATATATTGAAACAAGAGGGTCTTAGTTTAATCAGAGAATACCTAGGTTGTTGTAAGGCTTCTTAGAAAATCAATTTGGGCTGTATGACTATTTGATGAATACTGCTTAGTGTTAGAAAGTCATTATGACATGTTTGTGGGATCATCACTGTATTACTTGCACCATGATATGATAATACCTATCTCAAAAACGAATTCATGACTTAAGTGTTTTTTCTAGTTATGTTTAAGGACCTCTTGATCTGCATTATTGAACATGTCCTAGACTGTCACCAGTTGATTTGTGATGTTTCCTTTCAAAGTAAGACTGCTCTATTCCTATCCTACCATGCTTGAGTGAAAGCCCTTTTTAAAACTGTCACGACCCAACCCCGTAGGCCGTGACTAGTGCCCGAGCTGGACACTCGTATACATTCCTGTTAGCTATAATCAGTCCACAACTAGCCTGATAAGAAACTTATATATAAAAAGGCAAGATGTCGTCTCAAAACTGTCGCATATGTATATATATATATATATATCAAAACAACCTGTCTCCTGTGGAGTCACAACTACCAACAGATAACATCGTACATAAGCCGGCAAGGCTATCACAACATGTGGGTACACCCCAACTAAACATATACGCAAGCCGACAAGGCTGCCACTACATACGACATCCCAAAGTATATATATATATACACAAGCCGACAAGGCTGCCACTACGAATGGGAACGTCCCAAAACATATATCATACGTACAGAACTGAACGTTGACTATATACAAACCCACACATATGTCTACAGACCTCTAAGAGTAACAACAGTATCATATGACGGGACAGGGCCCCGCCGTACCCCTGGATAAATACGTATATACAACAGGAGAATCTGTACCAAAAAGCTAGGCTCCAGGACAAGGGAGCACTCCAAGACAGCAGAATAGGTATCCTAAGTTGGCGGATCACCAAAACGAACGTCTGTACCTGCGGGCAAGAAACGCAGCCCCCCGAAGAAAGGGGGTCAGTACGGAATATGTACTGAGCATGTAAAACATAAAATATAGTAAACAGGATCATACTAAAATAAGGAGTATAGGAAACTAGTACAATAGCCAGAAAACCGCAAGGCTTACCTTTGAACATAAATCATATATGTCAATATCATGCCCAGCCCGTTATAGGGCTTAATGACATAACTAGATAATCATCATGTACATATGCATATATAACGTGTCCCGTCCCTCTAGTGAGGGACTCGATAAATAAAGCATCATATACATGTACATATAACGTGTCCCGGCCCTCTAGTGAGGGACTCGGTGAATAAAGTCATCATATGCCATCCTGGCCATCATTCCCGTATCATCGTATCATCATGTCATCATATCATCATATACATATACATATAACGTGTCCCGGCCCTCTAGTGTGGGACTCGGTGGATAATGCAAAGAACCGTGCACGAGAACATGTCCTGCCCGGACTCAATGAAAGATGTGAAAGATGCACGAGCGAGTAGTGAGTAACCATATACATATAAATCATCTTTTGAGACTCAATAGATAAATAGACTAATCAGCGCTCGAGCAACAAGATAATAGTCACACTCGCACTCCTTGAATATCATTACAAACTATATCAATAATGCCTCGTAAATCATAAACACGTATTAAGTTAATCCGAGTCACTTATAAAAGTTATAGACATTATTCATTATAGAATCCTTTAGAAAATGAACTTTTACGCATCATTTACTATTCAATCATATAAAAGACTCGAGGGTAATAGCTCGATCATCCCGAGAGTTTTAACATCAAGAAGTGAATAAGAATCATAAATCATACTCGGAATTTGTAAATAGAATTTCTCCAAAGCTCATATCATACCATACTTACATCTAGGACATGCTAAAAGAAAGAAAGGGTAAGCTTTACATACCTTTAGCGTTTACTCGCAACACACGCGTATACGCCGCCCAATAGTACTCTAACCTATATTAAGATATCAAGAACTATGATTAGGCTACGAGGGAATTTAAAACGCATTCTAACGTTAGTAACTCCTTTCTAAATAATTTGACGACATTTCGTTTACATTCAAATCAACCACATACAATCAAGCTAACACCAATGATCATGCGTTCAAGTGCTAACCCGAGACTATTCAAACAAGACTCGAGGACACTTTGGACAACCCGTGCAATATTCAAAACAGCCCATTCAACATACGCTACAACCCGCAATCGTCCAACTCAACAAGAACAACAATAACACATTATTTCCTTTCAATTCATGAACTATACCAACAATCCATACGTAACAATATTATCCATATAAACATAAGAAACTATATTAACAACATACTATCTTCTACAATAGCCCACAATGATTTCAACTTCAATTTGAACCATCAACTACTTTCATTTTCATCACAAAATCCATAACAACAACAACCAAAATATCAAGTAAATCAATTCACCATTTCCCTACCCAAACAGCCCCTACACGGCCTCAACATCTACATACATAATTCCATGATTTCTATTCATTTCTACATACTATAACACATTCAAACAATTCACAACACATGCAAAAGGAGATTAAACCTTACCTTTAATACTTGGCTTTCCAACTTGGCTCCAACTTGTGCCTTGAATTTATTCTTGTTCTTGTTGCTCTAAAATCAACTCCACGTTAATATAAACCTTCTAAGGAGTTGAATTGCTTGAAGAAAATTAAATTTGATCAAGGTTTTTACAAGGTTCTCTCTCTCTCTCTAACTTCTCTTGTTTTGTGAAGATGAAAATGGTGTGCTTGGTCATCAAATTTCCTTTTATATGGTGCCTAGGTGTTGGACACATGTCCCACTCATGGCTTGAGCCAATCAAATATGGCCAAGCCATGGGTGGGACCCACACGGCCAACTTTGACTTGGTTAATGAAATAATTAAGTCTTAATCCCACTTTAATAATCTAATCATCGTTAATTAATCACTAATCTCCATTAATATTTCTATACCAAATAAAATTTATAGGCAACTTGTGCATTAAAACAAAATCAGAGGTTAAAAGTCTCTGCCTCGTATCCCAAAATAGTCTTGTCCTTAACTTGTCGCAATTTGCTTTAGAATGTCCCGATGTTTAAAAATACGGATATAACATCCTTCCCCCTTTAGAACATTCATCCTCGAATGTTATACTAGTCTTACAACCAATAAACACTTCGGGGGAGTCTCTTTTATTGTTATAACACATAGCTTATTTATCAGTCAACATAACCAAATTGAGAGTTGAGATTACCTGTGGGCATAGGAAACAAGTGAGGATATTTCTTCTTCATCTCCTCTTCAGCTTCCCAAGTCATCTCCTCCCTATTGTTTTTCCGCCACAATACCTTAACGGAGGCCACGTCTTTAGTACGCAACCTTCTCACCTGACGATCCAATATAGCTACCGGATTCTCCTCATACGATAGCTCTTCCGTCACCTGGACATCATCCACAGGGAATATTCTGGAAGGATCACCAATACATTTGCGAAGCATAGACACATGAAACACTGGATGTACTGCTATCGGTCCGATCAGATGGTAGGTCTAATTCGTAGGCAACATTGCCTACCTTACGAACAACCTGATAAGGCCCAATATATCTCGGGCTGAGCTTCCCTTTCTTGCCGAATCTCATCACACCCTTCATAGGTGACACCTTCAAGAATACCCAGTCGCCAATCTGGAACTCTAAATGTCGACATCGGTTATCTGCATATGACTTCTGTCGACTCGAGTTATTAATAACCTTTCCCGAATAAGTTTTACTTTATCAATGGCTTGTTGAATCATATCTCGCCGATTAGCTTAGTCTCTCCAACATTAAACCAGCCAATGGGTGACCTACTTCCCGCCATACGCAGCTTCTTACAAACCATCTGGATGCTAGAATGATAGCTATTATTATAGGCAAACTCAATAAGTGGTAGATGATCATCCCACCTGCCTCTGAAATCAATAACACAGGCTCGCAACATATCTCCTAACGTCTGAATAGTACGCTCGGCCTGTCCATCAGTCTGAGGGTGAAATGCTGTACTAAGACTCACCTGTGTCCCCAATCCTTCCTGGAATGATCTCTAGAAGTTAGCTGTGAACTGAGCACCTCTGTCTGATATAATAGATACGGGAACTCCGTAAAGTCTTACTATCTCCTTAATATATAATTTTGCATAATCCTCAGCTGAATAAGTAGTCCTGACTAGAAGAAAATGGGCTGATTTTGTCAGCCTATCTACTATAACCCATATGGAATCATACTTCCGTGGAGTGCGAGGTAAACCTGTAATGAAGTCCATATTAATTGCTTCCCACTTCCAAGTCAGGATTTCCATCTCCTGTAATAATCCACCAGGCTTCTGATGCTCGACCTTAACCTGTTGGCAATTTGGGTACTGAGCAACAAACTCTGCTATGTCTTTCTTCATGCCATCCCACCAGTACAAACATTTGAGGTCATGATACATTTTTGTTGACCCCGGATGAATAGAATAACGGGCATAATGTGCCTCTCCCATAACCTGTTGCCGTAGCCCTGCAACCTCAGGTACACACCATCTGCCAGCATATCGTAGTACTCCATCAGGTGTGACCTCGAATGGGTCCTTTCCCTTTTGAAGGGCTGCATCTCTATACTGTGCCAGAACAGGGTCCTCGTACTGACGTCGCTTTACCTCTTCCATAATAGAGGATTCAGCAACTTCTCGGACAGAAACCCCAGAGAATCAGTCAAACGGACTCCAAGACTAGCTAGCTGATAAATCTCACGAACCATTTCTTTCTTTTCTGGTTGCACGTCCGTCAAGCTTCCCATAGACTTACGGCTGAGTGCATCTGCTACAACGTTGGCTTTCCCGGGATGGTATAGAATATCAACATCATAGTCCTTCAGCAACTGTAGCTATCTTCTCTGTCGCAAATTCAGCTCCTTCTGCTTAAAAATATACTGGAGACTTTTGTGATCTGTATAAATATCAACATGCACGCCATATAGATAATGCCTCCATATCTTCAAGGCGTGAATCACCGCTGCTAATTCCAGATCATGAGTAGGATAATTTCTTTCGTGCTTCCTGAGCTGCCGGGAGGCATAGGCTATAACTCTGCCATGCTGCATTAATACACAACCTAGCCCAACACCTAAGCGTCACAATAAATGACATAACCATCCGGCCCCTCGTGAAGGGTTAGAACCGGAGCCGTAGTCAACTTCTTTTTCAAAGAATCGGAAGCTTCGTTCACAAGCATCAGTCCATTGGAACTTAGCTGCCTTCTGAGTTAGCCTCGTCAAAGGCGCTGAAATCGAAGCAAACTTCTCCACAAATCTTCTGTAATATCCTGCTAACCCCAGAAAACTACGTACCCGCAGGGCGTCGTAGGTCTAGGCCGCTTCTTTACGGCCTCAATCTTCCGTGTATCCACCCGATGCCATCGGGCCTCCAATAATATGCCCCAGAATGCTACTGAAGTCAACCAGAATTCACATTTAGAGAACTTAGCATACAATTTCTGGTGCTGGAGCACTCTAAGTACCGTCCTCAGATGGTCCGCATGCTCCTCTTCTGATCGTGAATAGACCAGAATATCATCAATAAATACAATTACGAACATATCTAGGAACGGCTTGAATACCCGATTCATCAGGTCCATAAACACTGGTGGAGCATTAGTCAGCCCAAAAGACATCACCCTAAACTCAAAGTTCCCGTATCAGGTCCTGAAGGCAGTCTTTGGAATATCTGCCTCTCTCTGCGCACTGTGGTAGCCCCGAAAAAGTCTATCTTCGAGAAACACTTAGCACCCCGCAACCGGTCAAATAAATCATCAATCCCGGGGAGGGATATCTATTCTTTATAGTCACCTTGTTCAGTCCGCCTATAATCAATACACATTCGCAGCCGACCCATCTTTCTTTCTCACGAACAGACCGGTGCTCCCCAAGGTGATGTACGGGCCCAATGAAGCCCTTTTCTAACAAATTCTCACCGCTCCTTCAATTCTTTCGCCCGTTCCAAAAGGCCCGTTTTATAAGAGGTATAGATATGGGCCGAGTATCCGGCAACACATCTATAGTAAACTCTATCTCCCGTTCAGACAAGACCTAGAAGTTCATCCGGAAATACATCCGGAAATTCATTGACTACCGAGATCGAAAGCTAAGAATCGGTGCCTTAAACTTTCAAATCATGCACACGAACCAGATGATAAATATAACCCTTTCTAACCATATTTCTTGCCTTGAGGTATGAAATAAACTTACCCCTCGGCGATGCCGTATTCCCTAGCCATTCTATAGTTGGCTCTCCTGGAAACTGAAACCGAATTGTCTTGTTTCTACAATCAACGTTAGCATAATAAGAAGCTAGCCAATCCATACCCATAATAACATCAAACTCAGTCATATCTAACTCTATCAAATCTGCCAAAGTATGACGACTACATATATTCACGAACACCTTTTATATACCGGCTGCGCTATAACGTAATCTCCTACCGGTGGTAGCTACCTCAAATGGTTCAATCCATTCAAGTTTTATCCCGATTCTGCTAGCAACAAAAGGAGATATATATGATAAAGTGGAGCCTGGATCTATCAATACATATACGTCTCGAGAGAAGATCGATAATATACCTGTAACCACATTTGGTGACGCCTCCCGATCCCAATGCGCTAGCTAAAGCATATATGTTGTTCGAAGGACCGCTAGAACCGGAAGCTCCGCCACGGCCCTCTCGCCACGGCTCGCCGGTATCGGATGACCCTCGCCCCCATTGGACGCATAGCTATTAAGAAGACAACCAGAATCGACCCAAAGAGGCCGAGCCGCACCACCAGGACTACCCCCATACGGACACTCTCTCATAATATGGCCTTGACGGCCGCAAGAAAACAAGCGCCAGTAGCGAGACGGCATTCCTCCGGAGAGCACTGAGGCATAGATGGCCTCGTCTGACCTGGTCCTCTGGACATCTATGAACCTGAAGCCCTGGAGCTCTGACCAGCTCTTGAATACCCTGTGCTATCAAATCTCCTACCCGCGAACTATGGAGGCGCACTCCGTGCTTGCTGGGGAGGATATCTGCTATACTCGCGCCGAGTCCGCCTTCGAAACTCCCCAGAATAACCAGTCGATCTAGCCCTCTTGGGCTGGCCCCTGTCATGATCTCTATCGGGCTGGCGCCCTCTGTGTCAATCTTCCATCCCCTGTGCATACGCCTGTACCCGAGCAATATCCATCCCTGGCTGGGAAGCCATTACCATACCTATCAACCAAATAATGATACACCCCCCATATAATGATGCACCCTATCAGCCATATCGTACAATAGTGGTGCGATGCCTAGCCAACGAATCAAACTCAAGACTATAATCTCGAACGCTCCCCGCCATTATATTTCAAATGCAAGAATCTATCAACTCTGGCTCGTCTCATCTCTGGAGGCAGAAAATGGCCCAGAAAGGTGTCACGACCCAACCCCGTAGGCCGCGACTAGTGCCCGATCTGGGCACCCAAACACAACTATCAAACAGAGTCGCACACAGACGGCTTATATACGAATAAATATCAAACGCTATCTCAAATCATATCAAACACACCCACGTATATACGTGTTATGGGCATGTGTCAAATTTACATAATTTTCGGAAAATTTTGGCAGAGTTTCCTTTGTTTTACTTGACTATCCAAAATAACCCGCACGCGTAAAATACCAACAAAGGCCACACAGGGCCAACAAAACATATATATATATGCGGGGCCGATTAGGGTTGCGAATGGAATCGCCCAAACACAACATATATAAACACAATCCGTACGTAAGTAGGCACAACCCACTAACATGTCCACGTACCCCAAACGTACACGGAATCATATGACGGGACAGGGCCCCGCCGTACCCCTGAACAAATATAAAAATGCAACGAACGAATATACCAAAAGTAGGCTCCGAAATAAGGGGGAGCACTCCAAATAGCAGAAGGGGGTCCTAAACCGGAGGATCACCAACCGTGCGCAAACCTTCCGGCATGAAACGCAAACTCTTTTGTTACACCTCGCATTTTTGTACATTCGAATATTCCGAGGTAATGGCGGAAAGTTAAGGACAAGGCTAGTTTCCGACTTTGTTTTAGGATGCAAGTTGCTAGTAAGTATTATCGGAGTGGAGCGATATGGGCAAATTTGGAATAAGGAAAACTAGAGGCTAATAATTCCATGAAATGGCACAAGTGTATATTATATATTTGTGGGCTAAATATACATGCATGGACCAAGGGATGACTAAGCCCAATTTAATTATGGACAAAGATGACCAAGCCCAATTTAGTTAGTCATCTTTTCTACTTGGAAAATTCAAGAAATTTGAAGAAAGCTTGGAGGGAAAGAAAGAAAAAGAAAAATCTAGAAAATTGGAGAAAAAAATGGGGAGGTGGCCGGCCATGTGCCATATAATTACATATATATATGTGTGTGATAATAACACAAGGCACAAATTATCATTTCCACCTTAGAAATTTCAAGAAACATGAAGAAAAAAAAAGAGCCATGGAGGAGTGGGCTGGCCGAAATTTCCCCTCAAATTTGGTTATGGAAAATTATTCTCTTCATGTTTTCATACTAAATGGAAGGTCCTCTATCATATGGGGTGGTTGTTGGAAGAGGAAAACCATTTGTATTGCAAGGAGCATGTCCTAGCCGAGAAAAGGAAGTGAAGAAACAAGGTAAGGTTCAATCTTTCTTGCATGTTTTATAGGTGTTTATGCATGTTGTGATATGTAGAATGAATGAATGAAACTCATAAAGTTATGGTGTTGTATGGTGTGGCCGTATACATGTTGTTGGTGAAGGTATGATGAACAAGTTTTATTTAATGTTTGGTTGATGTTGTTATGGATGGTTTGCATATGTTTGGCATGTAGAAATGAATGGAATTCATGGAATTTTGTAAATTGAGACTTGGCCGTGTATGGGCTGGTTTGGGGGCTGCCATGTTAAACTAATTTTATGTAATATTTGGTTGTTGTTTATTGTGGATTAGGTGATGAAAATGAAGGTTTAATAACTCAAGTTGAAGTTGTAGTTGTTTGTGGGCTGATTTGCAAGATAATGTGAATTCAATATAGCTTCTTGTATTGATGAAAATGATGTTGCTAACGTATAGAATTGTTGATATAGTTTATGAGTTGGAAAGAAAGAAATGTGTTGTTATTATTCTTAATGAATTGGAAGGTGTTGGGCGAAGTAGAATGTTGATTGAATCGTTTGAAAGTCATATGAATTGAATTGAATCGAATTGAATATGAATGGTTTTGTTAGAAATATTGTTGGTATTGTTGATAGTTTGGCCGGGTTGAATTCCCGGATTGTTGTTGATTAAAATTTGGCCGAGTTAGAATCTCGGGATGGTGTATTTACGGTGGGAGGTGCTTTAGCAAAATTTCGGTAGCCAAGCGTTATTTGAAGAATCTAGTTCTAAATGCACTAATCAAGTTTTGGTAAACATGACCAAATTGTAGATTTTGGCGAATTTGGAGCTTGAATTTGAAACAAAGATATGGAGCGGAAAGAGGTATGTAAGACTTTACCTTCCTTTTTTGGCATGTCGTAGACGTAGTAGGCTTGAACACGGGCCTCGGGGATAATTCCTTTCCTAGAAAACCAAGATTGAAATTAGTTACTATTCATTCAGTAGAATTGAACTAGAACTTGTGTGAAATGCTGAAAAAGCGTCCTAAGAACCTAGAACTTGCGTGAATAACACCCGACCACCCTACAGCTCTCATAAGTAATGTCATGAGACACCTTATACGTAAAGCGTGTACACCACCTCATTTGACCCGAGGTGGGCCCACTATTCCCGAATTCCTTCTTATTGTTCCATTAGGCTTATTTCCGTACTGTAATCAATGGAAATTCTTGGTTATCATTTTGACCACCAAACAATAGCTGTTTTAACTAAACCCTTGACCCCAACGCATGATTTTCCTTACTAAAAGTTTACGAGTGTTTTCTAAAATGCTTATTTTTCTTCAAAACCAAGCTTTACAATATTAAAGGTCTTAAGGACGAAAACGACGACTATGGCTCTATGATAATGATGAGAATGCCAAGGATATGCTCTTACTACGAACGTGACGATATGAACTGTTAAGCTATTTTTGAATAATGACTACTTTCAAAGGTTTTAAAGTAAACGAAATGATGCCTTGTGATCCTGTCCTATGACTTCTCTTGATGTTACTCTCCATTAATAGTCTCGCCTTATATTAATCGTTCCTTCAAGGTGAGACAAGCACCCATAGCTATTCCATAATGTAATCGGAGGCTACCGACCTTACGTCACTCCGATAGAGTTATGGCTTTTCTTTGGGCTCCCTTGCATGCTATGGTATATGTACATATATATATGTATATGGGGAAAATGGGGAGCAGGGCAGAGCGCTATAGGCGCTGGGTTGCAGGGCAGAGCGCTATAGACGCTGGGTTGCACACGGCACATGTAGCCGTATCTATCAGATTATTACCCCGGACGCGGGAGGCCCGGACGCGGGCTATATACATCTATATTTATGGTTAAATGGATCGGCTGCCGACGCCTCGGCAATATACCATGTTATGTTTTCTATATATATGAAAAGAAATGTTATTTTCAAAGGCAGCTTAGCATGCATGGCATCCGCCCCCAGGGGCACTCGGACACACAGGTTACTCTACTACCCGATGATATGTTCTATGTTTCTACGCAGTAATTATTCACATGTACAGGTCATTTCTTTACTTCATGATACGATATCCTGCTTTTACTCATGTTTATATCCCTTACTATGTTATTATTCATGTCTTACATACTCAGTACATTGCTCGTACTGACCCCTCTTCTTCGGGGGGCTGCGTTTCATGCCGCGCGCAGTAAAACCTGCACGAGCTGAAGCTAGCATAGAAGATGTCCAATGGAATTGGTAGGCTCCACTTGTCCGGGAGGCGCCGAGTCACGCATATGTGTGCCATGACGATATGTTCGAGTTAGAGACTTTGCAGACAGAGTCGTGGGTTCCAGGAGTCGGGCTTGTACTACGATACAAGTTCCGATAGTTACATACTTTATTTGATTCTAAAGCAACAAAGGAATATTTCAAGAAATTGTTATGTATACTTGACGTAGATTTCAAAAAAAAAATTAGTACGTAGAAAGAGTCGTGGGTTCGCTCGCTCCGATTACGGGGTCGGTGCCCATCACACCCTAGTGAGATCGGGGTGTGACAAAGTGGTATCGAGCAGGCCGGTCCAAGGGTTGTCTCGAAAGTCGTGTCCGAGAGTCCGTTTATGGTGTGAAGCCGGCCACATTTATAAACAGGAGGCTACGGGCATTTAGGAATTGTTGACCTTCTTTCTGTCTTGTGATCGTGCGATAGAGCCAAGTCATAGGAAATAAGATTCCTTATGCTAATCGTCGATTACCGTAGGCGCCCAGTATCGGCGGAAAGAGGCAAGGAATGATATGGAAGTCAAAAGAGGTGAGACTGGATGAATATATTTGTTCTGTCACGTGGAGTTGGGCGCCAAACAGGAAATAGCCATACATGCAGGCGGAAGGTGAACCTCAGGAAAAAGGGCAAAATGGTCATTATAAGAGAAAGGACGTATTACGAAAATGCCTCGGAAGTTGTAAAGTTTTGATTGGCTTCAGATCGAGTAGTAAAGGCCATATGAGAAAGTGGACGCGATTATATCGGCATTAAGGCACCGAATCCCACTAAAGTTTCGAAGTTAAGCGTGCTCAGGTGGGAGTAATTCTAGGATGGGTGACCCCTGGGAAGTTTACAAGAAATTCAACATATTTAGACATATGAGACAAACGAGAAGTTAGGGTAGCCTAAGGGGAAACCAGAGTATATGGGATGGTTGGAGATCATAAGAAGACGCGTAGGACGAGGCAAACTCGCTTGGTAAAGAGACCAGAGGTGCATCACAGCCCTAGAACTAGGATAGGCTTGAACAGCGTTTGGACGTATTTGGTGGGCTAGTTAATAGTAATTACATATATGTATATATAAAGGTGTAGGATATCCCAGACATAATTATATCGGTGGACATGTGAATCCCAGCAACCGAAGTTACGGTACAAAAGCATTAATCGAGTAAGGAATGGTTCAAGTGTTGCCAAGTAAGCTGTTATTATTCCACTGTAGATTGAGGTTGGGAATGAGGATATGAGATGAAGTATAAATGGATAATGGTATAGGTGCGCTCCCAAAAGGGGGAAGTAGAGAGAAAATGTAAGGATGAGATAAAGAAAGTTGATACGGTAGTGTGTGTGATAGAACGCTGAGCTACGAGGAGACCTTTACGAAGTGAGTTAGTAAGGTCGGGGGAAACCGACAATAAGTGGATAGAAGTCCGGATAATGTTTAAGGTGATATGAGAAGTTCGCACAAACTTTGAATAGTGCGACGCCAGAAAATGGACGTATATAAAGAGAAAGAGTATGACAAAGAGAACGGTATTGGATGGCTTAAGAGCTAATATGAAGGATGGAAATAGCTTTGAAAAGGGAGCTCCCCCGAGGTGCTACAGACTCCGACGACTAATTGAACATTCGAGGACGAATGTTCTAAAAGGGGGAAGGATGTTACACCTCGCATTTTTGTACATTCGAATATTCCGAGGTAATGGCGGAAAGTTAAGGACAAGGCTAGTTTCCGACTTTGTTTTAGGATGCAAGTTGCTAGTAAGTATTATTGGAGTGGAGCGATAAGGGCAAATTTGGAATAAGGAAAACTAGGAGGCTAATAATTCCATGAAATGGCACAAGTGTATACTATATATTTGTGGGCTAAATATACATGCATGGACCAAGGGATGACTAAGCCCAATTTAATTATGGACAAAGATGACCAAGCCCAATTTAGTTAGTCATCTTTTCTACTTGGAAAATTCAAGAAATTTGAAGAAAGCTGAGGAAAGAAAGAAAAAGAAAAATCTAGAAAGTTGGAGAAAAAAATGGGGAGGTGGCCGGCCATGTGCCATATAATTACATATATATATGTGTGTGATAATAACACAAGGCACAAATTATCATTTCCACCTTAGAAATTTCAAGAAACATGAAGAAGAAAAAAAAAAAGAGCAAACGGCCATGGAGGAGAGGGCTGGCCGAAACCAGCCCCTCAAATTTGGTTATGGAAAATTATTCTCTTCATGTTTTCATACTAAATGGAAGGTCCTCTATCATATGGGGTGGTTGTTGGAAGAGGAAAACCATTTGTATTGCAAGGAGCATGTCCTAGCCGAGAAAAGGAAGTGAAGAAACAAGGTAAGGTTCAATCTTTCTTGCATGTTTTATAGGTGTTTACGCATGTTGTGATGTGTAGAATGAATGAATGAAACTCATAAAGTTATGGTGTTGTATGGTGTGGCCGTATACATGTTGTTGGTGAAGGTATGATGAACAAGTTTTATTTAATGTTTGGTTGATGTTGTTATGGATGGTTTGCATATGTTTGGCATGTAGAAATGAATGGAATTCATGGAATTTTGTAAATTGAGACTTGGCCGTGTATGGGCTAGTTTGGGGGCTGCCATGTTAAACTAATTTTATGTAATATTTGGCTGTTGTTTATTGTGGATTAGGTGATGAAAATGAAGGTTTAATAACTCAAGTTGAAGTTGTAGTTGTTTGTGGGCTGATTTGCAAGATAATGTGAATTCAATATAGCTTCTTGTATTGATGAAAATGATGTTGCTAACGTATAGAATTGTTGATATAGTTTATGAGTTGGAAAGAAAGAAATGTGTTGTTATTATTCTTAATGAATTGGAAGGTGTTGGGCGAAGTAGAATGTTGATTGAATCGTTTGAAAGTCATATGAATTGAATTGAATCGAATTGAATATGAATGGTTTTGTTAGAAATATTGTTGGTATTGTTGATAGTTTGGCCGGGTTGAATTCCCGGATTGTTGTTGATTAAAATTTGGCCGAGTTAGGGGATGGTGTATTTACAGGGGAGGTGCTGCCGAAATTTCGGTAGCCAAGCGTTATTTGAAGAATCTAGTTCTAAATGCACTAATCAAGTTTTGGTAAACATGACCAAATTGTAGATTTTGGCGAATTTGGAGCTTGAATTTGGAACAGCATATGGAGCGGAAAGAGGTATGTAAGACTTTACCTTCCTTCTTTGGCATGTCGTAGACGTAGTAGGCTTGAACACGGGCCTCGGGGATAATTCCTTTCCTAGAAAACCAAGATTGAAATTAGTTACTATTCATTCAGTAGAATTGAACTAGAACTTGTGTGAAATGGGAAAAGCGTCCTAAGCACCTAGAACTTGCGTGAATAACACCCGACCACCCTAAAAACCTCTCATAAGTAATGTCACGAGACATTATACGTAAAGCGTGTACACCACCTCATTTGACCCGAGGTGGGCCCACTATTCCCGAATTCCTTCTTATTGTTCCATTAGGCTTATTTCCGTACCGTAATCAATGGAAATTTTGGTTATCATTTTCGACCACCAAACAATAGTTGTTTTAACTAAACCCTTGACCCCAACGCATGATTTTCCTTACTAAAAGTTTACAAGTGTTTTCTAAAATGCTTATTTTCTTCAAAACCAAGCTTTACAATATTAAAGGTCTTAAGGACGAAAACGACGACTATGGCTCTATAATGATAATGATGAGAATGCCAAGGATATGCTCTTACTACGAACGTGACGATATGAACTGTTAAGCTATTTTTGAATAATGACTACTTTCAAAGGTTTTAAAGTAAACGAAATGATGCCTTGTGACCCTGTCCTATGATTTCTCATGATGTTACTCTCCATTAATAGTCTCGCCTTATATTAATCGTTCCTTCAAGGTGAGACAGGCGCCCATAGCTATTCCATAATATAATCGGAGGCTACCGACCTTACGTCACTCCGATGAGTTATGGCTTTTCTTTGGGCTCCCTTGCATGCTATGGTATATGTATATATATATATGTATATGGGGAAAATGGGGGAGAAAAAGTGCAGCGCTATAGGCGGGCGGGTTGCGGAGCAGAGCGCTATAGACGCTGGGTTGCACACGGCACATGTAGCCGTATCTATCAGATCATTACCCCGGACGCGGGAGGCCCGGACGCGGGCTATATACATCTATATTTATGGTTAAATGGATCGGCTGCCGACGCCTCGGCAATATACCATGTTATGTTTTCTATATATATGAAAAGAAATGTTTTTTTCAAAGGCAGCTTAGCATGCATGGCATCCGCCCCCAGGGGCACTCAGATACACAGGTCACTCTCTGCTACCCGATGATATGTTCTATGTTTCTACGCAAGTAATTATTCACATGTACGTGTCATTTCTTTACCTCATAATACGATATCCCGCTTTTTACTCATGTTTATATCCCTTACTATGTTATTATTCATCTCTTACATACTCGCACATTGCTCGTACGACCCCTTTCTTCGGGGGGGTCGCGTTTCATGCCGCGCAGTAAACCCGCACGAGCCGAAGCTAGCATAGAAGATGTCCAATGAATTGGTAGGCTCCACTTGTCCAAGAGTGCCGCCGAGTCACGATATATGTGTGCCATGACGATATGTTCGTAGTTAGAGACTTTGCGTACAGAGTCGTGGTGGTTCCCAGGAGTCGCTTTGTACTACGATACAAGTTCTGTATAGTTACATATTTATTTTGATTCTAAAGCAACAAAGGAATATTTCAGCAGTCTTGTTATGTATACTTGACGTAGAGATTTCAAAAAAAATTAGTACGTAGAAAGAGTCGGTGGTTCGCTTTCGGCCGATTACGGGGTCGGGTGCCCATCACACCCTAGTGAGATCGGGGTGTGACACGCAGCCCCTGAAGAAAGGGGGTCAGTACGAAATATGTACTGAGTATGCAAAGCAGAAGATACAGAACATAAATCTGAGTAATAATCGAAACAGAAGTATGGAAGATAAATACATATCCAAAAATATCAAAATGTTTACTTTCAAAATACAAATCATGCATAGGGCACGTGAAATATGGTCGCCCGGCATTACGATGGCGCCATAACACAAAGATAACACCGTAAAGTTTCAAATCGAATCCCCGTCACATATCACAACACAAGCATAACGCCAAACACAATAACGCCCAACATAAGCGGAACTCGGCCCTCGAGCGAGGAGCTCGGAACCATAAACACAGATAACACCGGAGTATATCATAATGCGCCACGACAATAACACCGGCCCGGAACCGGCGAACGATATCATAGTAGGCACGAGCGGAGTAGTGAAGTAATCATATGCATAAAATCAATGTCATAAATCCAAAAGATAAGTAAAATAGTCATATTAAAATCGGAATAATTATTACATATTCCTTCAAAAGTTATCGAAATTACAAAAAGGGCGTCGGGATCCACGGACGGGTGTAGACCCGAAATGGGCCCGCCTATGAAAAACATACTCGTCTAGCATCATACAATCTTCTACGAAAATTTCAAGGCAATCCAAGCTTTTCTGTGAAAGTTATGAGCGTTTGAAATTTTGGAATCGCTAAAGAATAAACTTTAAAACAAAAATCAGCTTTCATGTAATCTTTACAACTTATGAATTCCAAGAACATAAGGATCAATGTTTTGTCATGTCAACATAAGAATGCCAAGGAACAAATGCGATTCATAAACATGCTCGGATTGCGAGAATAGAGTTTCCTCGAGGCTCGTATCATAGCCTACTTTAACTAAGGCATGCCAAAAGGAAGGTTGCTTTATATACCTCAAACGCTTTCCAATATAATCCAAACGTAAGCTAAATCCAACCTACACTTCGGCTGTCCAATGTCTACAATTAAGCCATGAGATGCCAAACATTAGCTAGAGACATTTTGGGCATTTAATTCCAAATTTGCCCTTAATTCTGGCGTAAATTTGAAGATTTCCCTGAAATAGGCCACCCCGAGAATTTAACTCGCCAAATCAATCAACAGCAACAACAATAACCAACCTAGCAACATCAAAACCCAATCCGGAAGACAATATAACAATAATAGCTCTCTTTCCATCATTCAACAATATTCATAATTTCAATTCAACGGCTTTACCTTTCAAGCCAACCTCGACGCTTATATATTCAAATACTAACCCGAACCCATACCAACAATATTTAAAGACATTCTAAGCAATTCATACTACATTTCCAACAATCCATAAATTTTCCAAACCACCCGAAATCATCCCCAAAACCGAGACACCCCTTTTCCATGTTCCTCATTTCCAAACCATGATTTGTATCCACAATTCGCATTCTAACAATGCTATTCTCATCAATATACAAATTACATTGAATATACACAACCTCCAAAACGGTCCGCAACAATTACCACATCATTTTGGGTCACTAAACATTCATTTCCAACATAGAATTCATAGCGACGACGACTAAAACATTAAGCGACGTTAATTCAATTCTCGCTACAATAATGGCCTACGTTATTCGGCCATAACCTCCCACCAACATACAAAGATGATTTTTATTCATTCTTCACCCTACAATGATCATAACAATGCTAACTAAGCTTTAATTCATAGTTTCAACACAACACAACACACACCCACTTGCACGGATGGCCCCCTTACACACAACTCATATCCAACATACTATTTTTCATGATATTCATCCAATTTAACATACTACAAGATGCAAACAATCTTTATAACACATAAAACATAATGAATTCTTACCTTTTCTCTTCAATTCCACAATATGCTAGGGTTTCCAAAGATGAAAAAATAATGGGTTGATCGCTCCAACGACACCTCCACGCTACTTAGGGACCTCAATATAGTGGGTTTACACCAAGGGAAAATTTTTGGAAGGGCTAGAAATGGGAGTTGATTTTTCATGGGTGTGGCCGAGAGCCTCCATGGAAAGGTCCTCAACTTCCCTCTTTTTTTTTTCTAAGTGAATGAAGTGAAATGAACTAATGGTCATCTTTTAACATTATATGAAGTGTACAATTTTCCTTGGCCCACACCATGTGTTGTTCCAATTAAAAGATGACACAAAAATGGTGTGGGCACCACTTTATCACACACTGCCAAAGACAAATAATTCATGATTTCCAACTTCCAATTAAATCACTTTTGGTCCCAAATTCTCCTAATTGTTCCATACCAACAAATTCATGAACAACTTATATCTCAAAATAAAATCAAAGGTCAAAAATCCCCGACTTTGTATCCCGAAATAGTTTTGTCCTTAACTTATCATAATTAATCCGGATTATTCCAACGCACAAACATACGGGTTCTAACAAAAGGCCTCCACGAACTCATCCCATACATCGGATGAGCATCCTCGCCCCCAGACAACTCCGGTGACTCATACCAATTAACCTACATCACGCAACCGATACGAAGCCAACTCGACAGACTCAGTCTCGGAAGCTCTAATTATCCTCAATGTACGCTGCATCTGCCGAATAAACTCCTGCGGATCCTCCGCGGGCTTTGACCCGTAGAACTCTGGGGGATTACAAGTCAAGAAATCACGGGCCCTCAAACTGTCATGTCTATCCGCATAGTCAGCCCCAAATCCATGCCTATGAGCCTGCCCTGCCGCTAACCTGGTCAGCAACTGAACGACATCTCTCATAGCCCTATCCTCTGCCCCGGGCTGAGGAGCTGGAGGCTCAAAGGGGGAACCTCGTGAGCCGCGTGGAGCCGGCCCTCGATCTGCAGCCGCCGTTCCCCATGCTCCTCCGGTAACGGCGGTGTGGCGCAGCTCGCCGACCGGAGCACAACCTCGGTACAAGACGGGTACGGGCCCTAGTAACTCTCCGGATCTGGCTGGTCTCTCGACCCGCCTTGCCCTTCCCGGGTGCCTGTCGCTTTTGGAGGCATCTCTGCAAAACATAGTAATGCAAGGGGGAATCATCCCGATAATACGCCCTATCGCACGATCTAGCGTAAGAAGGAAAGATAACATCCTAAATGTCCTGTAGCTTCCTGTTTATAGATGTGGTGCACAACACACCGATAAACAAGACTCAACTAGACACGGTCTGTAGACACTCCGAGGATGAACTGCTCTGATACCACTTTTATCACGACCCAACCCCGTAGGCCGTGACTAGTGCCCGAGCTGGACACTCGTATACATTCGTCATAGCTATAATCGGGCCCACAACAAGCCTGATAAGAAACTTATATAAAAAGGCAAGATGTCGTCTCAAAATCCATATGTATATATATATCAAAACAACCTGTCTTCCGTGGAGTCACAACTACCACCGTATAATATTGTACATAAGCTAAGGTTATCACAACATGTGGGTACACCCCAACTAAAACATATACGCAAGCCGACAAGGGCCGCCACTACATACGACATCCCAAAGTATATATATATATACGCAAGCCTACAAGGCTGCCACTACGAATGGGGAAAGTCCCAAAACAAAATCATACGACGAACGAACAAAGGGCTAT